>NC_025993.2:155245298-155400451 GCF_000442705.2 Elaeis guineensis | reverse complement strand
AGCAACTTCGGGCCAGCCTGGGAAGCTCGCGGAAACCGAAGAGGATTTGTCCATCGCCCAAATCGACGCCGAAATTGCCAGGGCCGAGGCGGAGTTGGCGAGGGAGGAGCTGGCCCATACTGAGGACGAGGCACGGTCGGCGAGGGAGTCGGCCGATCGTGCGGTTGAGGACTTCCGGGCCTCCGACCGGTACAAGGAGGAGATGCTCGAGTCGGGCTTCGCCTCCTACCGGGTCGGGTTCGAGGACGGTCGGGATGCCGTCCATGCCTTGTACCCGGAGGTGGACGTCAGCCGAGTCGTTCCGCTACTCGCCGAAGAGGAGGGAACCGAAGAGGAGGCCGACCATATGTCGGGAGGCGTCATCCCAGCGGAGGAAGCCGTCCCGGAGCAGGAGCCGACCGAAGGTCCCTTGCCGACTGAAGGACATCCTTCTGCCGTTGACCCAGCGCCGCTCACGGTCGAGACGCCGATTCTTCCCGATCCTCCGTCGGTCGAAGAGATTAACCAGGACGAATGATCGGTCCAGCCGACCGTCTTCCTTTTGTTTCTTCTTGGAAATGTATGTAATCGGGCTTTGGCCCGACTTTGTAATTTCCTTTGATCAATGAATGAAATTGTTTTTTCTTGCGTCTTTTGTTTGAAATGTTTCTTATCGCTATAATGTCGAACCCTAGTCACCAACTTAGAGAAGTCGCCAACTCGGGTAAGTCGGTAGGACTTAACCGGCTTGCACAGCTCCGAAGTAGCTTGTGTCCCGACTTTAGGTCGGTTTCCAATAATTGTAGTCGCCATTCGGGCGCATCTGTTAAGTCGGGTGCCGACCGAACCTGGTAAAGGTTCGGCAACCGGACCTCCATAAATGCACTTAGTCGATCATCGTCCGGCGCAGTGTCGGGGGCATGATAGTAAGTCGGGTCCCCATGCTCTTGCGTCGGGTTTCATGTCCTTTGACAGACGGTGGCAAGCCGAGTGTCGTTCAGCCGGCCGTAGGTCGGTCGGCGAGTAATGGGTGCGACTAAGGTCGCATCATGTGATAGACGGTGGTAAGCCGAATATCCCTCGACCGGCCGTAGCCTGGTCGGAAGTCGCGGCAATAGCCGCGTGGGCTTTTAGCCTTTCTTCGGTCGGGGCCCGATCGGCTAGTCGGCCGATGGATTCTGCCCGAAAATTCGACCGTAGAAGGAGTATGAACTCCCGTCATCGTAGATGCATCGGTCTGTGTAAGGGGCCGATGTGTCGTCGGTGCCAGGTCCGCGTCGATGCGTCGGGGCTGAGCGCCGATCAGTAGTCGAAGAGTTAGAACTCCGATTTTTCAAACTGGACTTGTATTCCGACGATTGAATTACAGAATTTACTGGTAATACAGCTTCAAGTTGTCGGCGTTCCAAGTCCGGGGAATGGGTTTCCCCTCAAGGGTCTCCAGCCGGTAGGCCCTCGGCCCGAAGGTGTCAGCAACCTTGTAGGGTCCTTCCCAGTTGGGAGTCAGCTTCCCCTGGTCCAAGGGCTTCGACACTTCTGCCTTCCTCAAGACTAGGTCGCCCGGCTTAAAGAGCTTTGGTCTGACCTTGGCATTGTAATACCGGACGACCCTCTGTCGGTATGAGGCCATTCGGATTTGAGCCTCATCTCGCAGTTCGGGGAGAAGGTCTAGGTCAGCCCTCCGGCTTTCGGAGTTGTCCGGCTCGCGGTACTGCTCGACCCTTGAAGATGGCAGGCCAATCTCGAGCGGGATCATGGCTTCTGTCCCGTAGGCCAAACTGAACGGCGACTCTCCGGTTGGGACGCGGGGGGTCGTTCTGTAAGCCCACAGGACGGAGCCCAGCTCGTCGACCCAGAGACCTTTGGCTTCGTTCAGTCGGGTCTTGAGTCCATGGAGCAGGGTTCGGTTCGTCACCTCAACCTCACCGTTGGACTGTGGGTGCCCGACTGAAGTTAGTCGATGACGGATGTGGAACCTGGCGCAGAAGTCCTTGAAGTCTTGGTTGTCGAATTGCCGTCCGTTGTCGGTGATGATGGTGTGCGGCAATCCGAACCTGAAGATGATGGACTTTTGGACGAAGTCCTCCATCTTCCGCCCGGTGATCTGCGCCAAGGGCTCGGCCTCGACCCACTTCGTGAAGTAGTCGATGGCGACAACGATGAACTTCCTTTGGCCCGACGCCGGTGGGAAGGGGCCGAGAATATCGACTCCCCACTGAGCGAAGGGCCACGAAGCAATAATGGGAGCGATTTGGCTGGCCGGTTGGCGCTGAATATTGGCATACTTCTGGCATGGCTCGCACCTTCGGACCAACTCTGCCGCATCCTTCCTCATGGTCGGCCAGTAGTAGCCCTGTCGTAAGACCTTGAAGGCTAAGGACTTGCCCCCCAAGTGATTCCCATAAATTCCTTCGTGAACCTCTCGGAGGGCGTAGTCAGCGTCGGTCGGTCCCAAGCACCTGAGCAGAGGGAGGGAGAACGACCTCTTGTAGAGTCGGCCGTCCATGATCACATATTGCGACGCCGACCATCGGAGTCGCTTGGCCTCCGCGGGATCTTCGGGACTGGTCCCGTCGGACAGGTACCGGACGATCGGGTCCATCCAACTTGGTTCAGACGTTAGCTGCTGTACTTCTTCGACCCGATCGATGCTCGGCTGTTGGAGGTTTTCGACAAACGTCCGACCCAAAGAATCATAGGCCGACGTTGCCAATCTGGAGAGAGCGTCGGCACGGGCGTTCTCCGTCCTGGGGATGTGGGAGATCTCGAAATGCCCGAAGCGGGCCACGAGATCCTTTACCTTCTGAAGATACTTGATCATGGTCGGATCTCGCGCCTCGAAGTCGCCCTTGACCTGCCCCACGATCAGCTGAGAGTCGGAGAATGCCCGGAGGCTGTCGACGTCCAGTTCCTTCGCCATCCTCAAGCCCACGAGGAGTGCCTCGTATTCGGCTTGATTGTTGGAGGCCTTGAAGTCGAACCGGAGGGCGTATTCGGTGACTACCCCATCCGAGTTCGTGAGCAGGAGCCCGGCCCCGCTTCCCTGAGCGTTGGAGGCTCCGTCGATGTGAAGTACCCAGGTGGAGATCGGGTCTGGCTCAGAGACCGAATCTCGTCCCGGGCCTTCAGCTCCCGACCTTCGGTCGGTCGTCGGGCATTCAGCGATGAAGTCGGCCAAGACCTGAGCCTTCAAGGCAGGCCTCGGTCGGTACTGAATGTCGAACTCGCTAAGCTTCATTGCCCACTTAGCGAGTCGTCCGGATGTGTCGGGTCGGCGCAGTACGGCCCTCAGGGGCTGGTTGGTGAGTACCACGATGGCGTGGGCCTGAAAGTATGGTCGGAGCCGCTGCGCAGAGACGGTCAGGGCGAAAACCATCTTTTCCGTCTCTGAGTATCTGGCTTCGGCGCCGTGGAGCACTTTGCTGGTGCAGTAGATGGGCTGATGGGTTCGGCACTCGTTTTTCCGAACGAGCACCGAACTGATCGCCTCAGAAGATGTGGCCAAGTAGAGATACAAGGTCTCCCCGACCTGCGGCTTTACGAGCAGCGGCGGGGAAGCCAGGTACCTTTTCAGGTCTTCAAAGGCCTGTTCGCATTCATCCGACCAAGAGAAATCGTTCGCCTGGCGCAGGGTCTTGAAGAATGGGAGGCACCTTTCAGCTGATCGGGAAATGAATCGGCTAAGAGCGACGATTCTTCCGTTCAGTTGTTGGACCTCCTTCTTGGTGTTCGGATGACGCATGTCGAGGATCGCCTTTATCTTCTCAGGGTTGGCCTCGATCCCTCTCTGAGAAACGAGGAATCCGAGGAACTTCCCCGAGGTCACCCCGAAGGCGCATTTGGTCGGGTTGAGCTTCATTCGGTGTCGTCGAAGGGTGCGGAAGGTCTCCTCGAGATCCTGAACATGGTCCGGGATCTGCGTGCTCTTTACCAGCATGTCGTCCACGTATACCTCCATGTTGCGCCCGATCTGGTCTTTGAAGACCTTATTGACGAGTCGCTGGTAGGTGGCGCCGGCATTCTTCAATCCAAAGGGCATCACCCGATAACAGTAGAGGCCCTTGGGGGTCACGAACACGGTGTGCTCCTCATCTTCAGGCGCCATCCGGATCTGATTGTACCCGGCGAAGGCGTCCATGAAGCTGAGCAGTCGAAATCCGGACGTCGCATCCACCAGCTGGTCGATCTTCGGGAGTGGAAAACTATCCTTCGGGCATGCTCGGTTGAGGTCGGTGTAGTCGATGCAGATCCTCCACTTCCCGTTGGCTTTCTTGACCATGACGACATTGGCGAGCCAATCGGGATACGTGGATTCCCGAATGAAGCCTGCTTCGAGCAGCTTGTCCACTTCTTCGTCAATGGCCTTCTGCCTTTCTGGGGCGAAGGACCTTTTCTTCTGCCTCACCGGCTTCATTGTCGGGTCGATGTTGAGTCGGTGAGTAATTATTTCTGGAGGGATGCCCGACATATCTGCTGCCGACCATGCGAATATGTCGGCATTGGCCGTCAGCAACTCCGCCAGTCGGTGTCGTTCGGTGTCGGGCAATTGAGACCCGACCCAAACTTTTCTATCGGGATTTTCTCCTACCGGGATCGCCTCGAGCTGCTCGGCCGGCGAACCCCGCTCTTCCTCCTCCCGTTGATCCAGTTTGTCGATTGTCAGGGGATCCTTTGTCTCGTCGCTTTGGGCGGAGATTTGGAAGCATCGTCGGGCGAGCTGTTGATCTCCGCGCATCTCCCCGACTCCGTTTTTGGTCGGGAATCGAACAAGGAGATGGTACGTCGAGACGATCGCCCTGAGGGCGTTCAGTCCGGGTCGCCCGAGTATGGCATTGTAGGCCGAAGGAACTTGGACGACCGCGAAAATGAGGGAGACTGTGCTTTGCCGTGGTTCGGTACCGACCGTCACGGGCAGGGTGATTTCTCCTTCTGTCGTGACGGTGTCTCCGGCAAAGCCGATCAAGGGCGTGGAGACCCCACTAAGTCGATCAGTCGGTAGTCGCATTCGGGAGAAGGTCGAGTAAAACAAAACATTTGTCGAACTTCCATTATCAACAAAAATTCGTTTTACATCGTAATTGGCTATTGTCGCCGACACAACAACAGCGTCGTCGTGGGGAGTCTGGATGCCCCGAACGTCGTCTTCTGAGAAGGTAATCACGTCGTCCGGGCGCGGCTTTTTCGTCGGCTCCCCCCCTGTAGACGTCCCCGATCCCAGTCGCTTGGAGATCATGTTGATGACTCCAGCCGTCGGCTGATTAGTCGGCGCCTCTTCAGTCGGCTGGAGGCGTCGATCGGCAGTCGGTCGGGTCGGCGGACCCTTTCGAAATTTGCCGAGATACCCCCGGCGGATGAGATTTTCGATCTCATCCTTCAACTGGATGCATCGCTCGGTGTCGTGGCCGTGGCTCCGATGGAACCGGCAGTACTTCCGATGGTCGAGGCCCTTTGCCTTCAGAGGCGGAGGCCGTCGCAGGTATTCTTCCCCTTCGATCTCCATCAAGATCTGCGCACGGGGAGCGGAGAGAGGAGTGTAGGAGTCATACCTGGGACGCACCGACCTCGGAGTCTGTCGGCGGGGTGATTTTTGGATCTGTCGGGGTGGAGAAAGCCGACTATCGGCCGGAGGCCTGCTTGGTTCGGCGGGCTCCCGACCTTTTCTTCGCTTCTCCTTCGGACCCCTGGGCTCGACCAAGCGTCGGTCGGACGCTCCTTCGTCCGCACGCATATACTTGTATGCGCGCTCCAGTAGCTCGGCGTATGTTCGGGGGAGGGTCTTGTCCAGAGAATAAGTAAATCGGGACGACCTCAGGCCCCGCTTCATGGCTGAAACCGCCATGTCTTCGTTGAGGTCCCGGACCTCGAGCGTGGCCGCGTTGAATCGCGCCACGAAGTGTCGGAGCGTCTCGTTTTCCCCCTGCTTGAGGGAGAAAAGGTTATCCGACGTTCGCGGCGGCTTTCGGCTGGTGCTGAAATGGGCCACGAACGAGTGCTCGAGCTGCGCGAAGGAATGGATACTGCCCGATCGAAGACCGGAGTCCAAGCCCTGGCAGCCTTGCGAAGTGTAGCGGGGAAGCCGATGCAAAAAAGAGCGTCGGTTGCCCCTTGAATCGTCATGAGAGCTTTATAGCTCTCGAGGTGGTCGACTGGGTCGGTGGAGCCGTCGTATGGCTCCACGTTCGGCATTTTGAACCGACTGAAAATCGGCTCATCGAGGACCAGTCGAGAGAGAGGCTGGGCGGTCTGGAAGTCGACGTCGTTCGAAGACTTCTGGCCGTCCATCTGCAGTTGGGCGAGCCGGCGGTCGATCTCCTCGAACCGTCGCTCGTAGTCGTCCGCTCGTCGATGCTGGGAGACCCCAGGAGTGGAGCCTCCGGAGGATTCTGAAAGAGAGGCCGATGGTGTGCGCGGCCGCTTTTCCTTCCTCGCCCGTTCCAACGGGGAAGGAGAGGGCCGCTGAGACCGTCGGTCGTCGCGCCGTGGTCGCCCCTCCTCCTCTCCGTGGGAGCGCTGTTGAGAGCGCTCGCATGGAGGCGACAGGGGTCGGCGCGGCCGTCGGCGGCTGCTCCTGGAAGGCATAGGTCGGGCCGCCGGTTGTTGCTGGAGGCTTTTGACTGCGTCGGTCAGTACGGTCATCTGCCGTACGATGGCCGCAATCTGGGCCTCCGTGGTCACTGCAGGGTGCGGAGAGCTAGGCTCCGCCGCCGGTGGTGGTGGAGAGGCCTCTTCCCGGCGGGAAGAGCGCCTTGCCGACCCAGTGACTCTCGATCGTTGAGCTCTTGTCTTTGTCATGCTGTCCCCTACCTGGCGCGCCAATCTGTTGCGGCCAATCGCCTCGTCGCCCGATCGCCGGGAAGCGTGCACCTGCAAAAGGAAGTCCGCACTGACCGGAGGCGGCTCCGGCGGGGACCCTCCGACGGTCAAGTCAGAGAGGTGACTGGGCAACAGTGAAATGCAGACAGAGAGCTCTGAGAAGGAGAGAGGGAGAGGGAGAGAGGAGCGAGCCTGCGTATGTGGGAGAGACGGGCGGATCGATCCCTTGCACTGTTGCCTTCCCCGGTATATATAGTGGAGCGCGGTATGGCGCCATCATTAATGGCGCGGACAAGTGAGGAACTGTCAACTCACTGTAGGCTGTCAGAGCCGCCGTGAAAACGTCATGTCGCCGTGTAGCCGTCTAATCACCAGGGTTGACCCAGCTCTCGGCGGGACAATGCCCCTAGGTAACTGTGCCGCATGTCCGTGTCAGAGCTGACAACGTCTGGCGGCCGTACGGTGGTTGGTGGAGTCGGCCGACCCAAGGTCGGTGGCCAGCAGAGTGGCGTCGGACTCCTCCGTCGGTCAGCGAGCTTCATGTGGGTCGGCTACCGGGCCTCTGGGTTTAGTCGGTCGGGAAGGGACCGTGGAATGGCCGCAGTTAGCCGCTGATGGCGTCCGTCGGCCTGTCGCCCGACTTACTATCGGCCAGTCAGAGTCGTTCGTCGGGCCGTTGGTTAGTCGGTCGGGCTGCCAGCCGGTCGGGTCCTCCGATAGTCGGTCGGTCGGTCGGGCCGCCAGCCGGTCGGGCCCCCCGATAGTCGGTCGGTCGGTCGGGCCGCCAGCCGATCGGGCCCTCCGATAGTCGGTCGGTCGGTGGGTATCCCCCAACAAAAAATATAGCTTGTCACAAAAGCAGTCATGTTCGGATCAAGATAGTCCACATCCATGTTCAAATAAATAGGCTAATTGTTCAAAGGGATCGGAGACACCCGAGGCTCATAAGGCTCAAATGGCCTCACCTGTGTCAACAATCCATATATACTGAAATTGAGAAATGGTCTCAAACTTGTAGAGTTTATTCTAAATAGGAGAACAACCTTTTGGCTTCCGATGTGCAATCCAAGGTCGTCGAAACTGATACTTGGATATCACCACTTTAGCCCATGGGGACTTAAGCTGCAACACAAGATTGGCAGCAATTTTGTATAATAATGCTTGTTGCCTATGCTTGAGGAGACATAACCCTAGGCATCCCTTGTCTTTTGATACACCATTGGGGTCCCAATATATAAGATGCACACTTTTTTCAATCTACCCAATGACCCCAAAGAAAAGCACAAAAATTTTTTTTTTTCCTGACTTATGAATGATGGAAATAGGCACGTAAAGATGAGACGTGGTATAAATAGGAAGAGAAGGCAATATAGCCCATCAAAGGGTTGCTCTACCTGCAAAGAACAGAATCTTCCACTTCCAACTTAGCTCTCTGTTGATAATATAGTTAAATGAATAGTGAAACTTAGCATATCCAACATGTCTAATGTGAAAATAGGAAGTACGTGATAACCGATAAGCAAGGCTGTGGAAGATTATGCATGTAGAACTAATTTAGAGATAATTTTTCCTCTCTTCAGATTTAGAATAAGAGTGACCGAATAGCCAACCTTGGTATCGAGTAAAGTGGGGCTTATCGTAACTATCCCTGTGCATGACCGGTGCGGTAATTATTTCGAAAGTTTAAGTTTATTTATGCAGTAATTTTTTTTTTCAAAATAATTCTCCATCTGGGAATGGGTATTGCACCAAGGCTGGGAGAGAAGAAGACCACGAAGAAGCTGTGACCGGTCAGCTGGAAGGGAAGAAGACTGTGGGCCACCGCCAACGTGCGGGAGCACATAAAGAAGAAGCTATAGGCCAGGGCCGGGGCCAGGGGGAGGTTGACGGTGGCATGAGCACAGGGGGAGGAGGGGCTATAGCAGAGAAGAAGCTAAAAGAGGGGGCGGCACGATCGCCGAAGGGGGTGGGGGGTGGCAGCATGAGCAGAGAGGAAGACCGCCGGGGGGAGGGACGGCACGTGGGCTGACGATGAAGAAGCCGCAGATGGCCAGTGAGGCATGGGGGGTGATCGCAGGCGGGGCGAGGGGGTGGACAACCCATGGGTGGGCGGGGATGGATGAGCCACGGGCACCAGGGGGGTTGGCCGTGGGTGGAGGATCTATAGGCATGCGGGGTTCAAGCCTGCATGCAAGGGGGCATCATGGGGGGGGGGGGTTCGAGGTTTGCGAACGGAGGAAGGAGGGCCAACGGTGCCGAAGGCAGGGAGGTAACCGTGGCGCGGAGGAGCAGAGGGAGGTAAAGGGAGAAGCAGAGAAGAAAGAAGAAAAAAAAATCTTACAGTGCTCTTTATAATAAAATATTATAAAAAAATATCATAATATTTATCAAAAAATAATTTACTATGATGCTTTAAAAATATTTTAATATTTTTTATTTTTTATTTATTTTAGATCATCGGATTAAATAAAAAAATCATCAATAAATTTTTTCAAAGCTCACATGCTGTACGATATAAAAGGACTGATGCAACTACAGATTGATGCAATCTACAAATAATATAGTATAAAATGCCAATCTTCCTATGCCATGCGACTTTGTAGCTTTTTTTTTTTCAGTACAAGGGGTTTCAAAAAGTTTCAATTGGAACAGCGGAAAAAAGCACAAAGATTATTAGAGAACATGGGAATGATACTATTAATTAGAGTAAATGCAAATTTTCAGTCCACCCTCTTCAACTCTTGTGCGTAGTAATTCATGCTATTGTATACTTCCATAATTGACTATTCTATTTCCTCAATTTTCAATATCATTAGGCCGCAATCCGGTAGGAATCCACCCCAGCATACTATTTCATTGTCTGAAAAGAATAGGAAAATTTGTCAACATCATCCAATTAATAACTTATGGTCATACATGTGGCCTTATATAAGGAAAGGATCCTAATAGAGTAGCAACTTCATCCCAGACTGTTACCAGATAAATGGTGCAGTTATTATTCAATTAACAGACAGGGGATTTACTTCTTAATTGAAGAGATACACAATAATTTTGCAGTTTTAACACGGCACATCTTTGTTTGTCTTTAAAATATGCATTTCGGTTGCCTAAAATGAAGCCATATTTATTTATAAATTTGTTTTTACATTGTAGCAAACTTGACACATACTTTGGAGTTTAGATATTATATAATGATGCGAATTTTTTCTTTTGTCCTAGCGCAAGCATATTTTTACCTTGCTAAACCAGAAATAAAATCAACTGCCATATCAACATTAATACAGAACTCATACATAATTGGTTTAATCTTGGCAAGAAAACCTAGTTTAGCTTACCCGAGATCAAATTTTTAATGATAACTTCAAAGTTTCTTGATCATATATTATAATAATGAGGCTAGGACCATGTCTTGAGTCAAGTCTTTTATTGAGACATCCAAGTTTATTTTCAAGTATGTTTATGATCGATGTTGATAAGAGTTGATCAAGAAGCCCTGAAAAATAATAGAATGGCAATTTATCTTTGCATGTTTATGTCAAATGATAATTTATCTGCATTGTTCATTGGCCTTGGAAGGAAAAAAAGGCAACAGATAAATTCTTGAATTTAAGAAAAGGCACAAATTTTGTCAGCATAGTTTGATTCGAAATTTTTTTAAAAAAACAGTGCAGCTGGGATCACATTTATCCATCATTCTTGGATACATAGCATATGCTTGATATAGGGCCTTAATATTGTGTGTCTTTTTTCTTTTTTGGTGAATATTGTGTTGTCTTTACAAGAAAAAATGTCACTACTTCTATTCTGGTCACTACAATGAGGCTAGGCAAGTAATATATATATATATATAATTTATAAAAAAAGATACGTATTAACGGCATATGAAAATATAGTTCAAAAATCACTACAGGAGTCATTTTTCCATAAAACATGCTTCATAAAAGAAATTAGAACGGCTATGCTTCCTTCCCACTACAACTCATCTTCAAGATTTATTGGGTCATCAAATTGCTTTTTTTCTAGTAACTACCATGACACTAAACAAGTAAAATATGTATATATTTTATAAATAAAGATATGTACTGATGGTATATAAAAATATGGTTCAAAAACCATCATACAAGTCAATTTTCCCTTAAACATGCGTAAAAAAAAAAAATTAGAATGGCTATATTTTCTTCCCTCTACAACCCATCTTCAGAATTTATTAGGGCATCAACTTTTATTTCTGAAAAATAACATTTACAAAAAGTATCCAAATATATTTTTGATATATATTTCGTTTTACTTCAGATTTCATTTAGCATCTGAAGTGTCAAGGACAAGTGGAACTAGTTTATTCCTTTGCTTCATTTTCATTTCTTTTTCTTGTTCTCCTACTGGGATTTTCTTAAGGCGGTTGCCACGTGTACCGGTTGTAGCCATTTATGATGACGCCCACATCCGATGGTCGTGGACTCTTGGGTCTCCTGTTGCCGCTGGTATACATAACCTCCGTCTTCTTATGAAGGGGCTCTCTCGTAGCTTCTTTGGTCTCTGGAGGGAAGACGGAAAGGAGAGGCCGCCATGGACGGGGCCAACGGCGAGGAGTTCGCGGTGGGGTGCATCCTCGCTATCGAGACGACGCTCGGAGACGAGTTCGAAGGCCAGATCATCACCTACGACCGCCCTTCCAACATCCTCGTCCTTCATATCCTTTTACTTCCCCTGTAGATCTCCTTCGATATCTCTCCTACTGTTCTACTCTTTCGTTTTTTTTGCATCGATCGCTTGTTTTCTTTGACCTGGGAGAGCACAGGAGGGCGCCACCAAAGCCGGGACTGGGCGGAACCTTCGGCTCTTGAAGGCCAACTACATCAAGGACTTCACCCTCTTGGGGAGGGGCGAGGACCCTCTTGACCTCAAGAAGTGCTACGTCGATCTCCCCAGCATCCAGGCGAGGGAAGAGGCTGCGCTGAGGTGCTGATCCGGTTCTTGTTTTGGTTTCTCCTGCTTGTTATTGATTTGGGGATGAACTCTGGAGCAGGCTTATTTGATTTTTGCTTTCTTAGTTTGATTTATTCATTGCTTAGACCTAGTTGGTCGATTGTAATGTTCTTTTACTCTTTCTGGGCCTTTTTTTCTCCTCCTAAATTGGTCCAAGAAACGATCTTTGGAGCAAAAAAAAACAATGTGGTACCTCTTGTTTTATACGTCAGGAGCTATTTTCTTACTTGTTTATGTTTATAGAAATTGTGCGGGAAATATATTCTGTTTTGTAGTCGTAGAGGAAATATCAAGACCCGTTAACCTTGAATCTTTTCAATGCCTTCGGTGGTTTTCATGATTTATGGGGCGTAATGCAGACAAGCAGAGGTTGAAGCTGAGCGGATTGGCATTGGGGTCACCTCTGAGGCTCAGAGTATTTATGATGCATTGTCCAAGACGTAAGTATATGCTGTTCTTTTGATCGAACATTATGGTCCCTGATTGTATAATTAAGTATTACAAGAAATAGTCAGTCTTGGGTAATCATAGGTCACCTTTATGTGCTTTTATTGCAATCGTGTTTTTGATTACTATGTCAAAGTTCTCAAGTTCTTTCAGTTTTATTTTTCCCTTCTTCCGGTGCACACCTATGTAGACTAAGAAAAGGCTACACAGTAACAGCAACTCTCCACTAGGACCAATAGGATGTTAGGCATAACCACATCACTTGCACTTGAAATACTTGTGATGCATCCCACCATAAGGCAACAGACCTGCTTAATTCCGCCAACAAATTTCAGAATCTGCCCCTCAACGGCATGAGCCTCTCAAAAGAGGAGCAAGTTACCAGCCATGAGCAAAGCCTTCGTTGTAAATCCTTTCCTTTGATGTTATTGTTAAGTTCCGATGACCAAGCTTTGGCATTTATAGACAGTCTGAATATAGGATTTGGTTGTTCACGTGCTAACTATTAAGATAGAGTAGTGGAAGGTACATTCTACTGTGCCATGGATTTGCATCAGAATTTGGAGCTGTCCCTTCTGACGCAATCTGGAGTGACAAAATGAACACAAAAGATGGCGCAATGGACTCATGTATTGTTCTAAGAAGTAGACTATGCTATATTAACTGTTATCATATTGGTTGAGATCTGCTGATCGTTGCAGTCAATTTTCTATTAGACAAATTGGCATGAATTCTGGCAAGCTCTATCATATATGCAGTCTGAGGGTTTCCGGTTGGCCTTTTGGGGAGCCCCTCATGATTTCTTTTTTTCCTCCGATCAGCGCAATGGTGGGTATATTTGGTGACATGAGAGAAATTTGTGATTGAGGTTTTGATAAAGGTAAGCTGTAAATTCAGGCCAAGAGTAGTATGTGGCCTAATCAATATGTTCTAGACCAATCTGTGAGTCATTATCTTCAAATAGGTTCAAGGCTAATCTGTCACACTTTTGTTTATTTTAGGTTTGTTCAAACCAGATAGGGCACTGACACTGAATTAACAGAGTTTGTTGAGAAGCAGGTGACATGGAAAGATTTTGGCAAAAGTTAAATGTGGCCATGATGAAGGTAAATTATTTGATATTGATAGATAAACCAGTATCCATGGAAAATTATAATTATTCAGCCTTCCATCTTGGCCAAGATAGACTGCTCTGTCCATCTCATTGTTGGAGACCAACCAGGATGACTAAGATATTTGAGATTGAAAGACTTAGTGGGTTTTGCTTACACAAGTTTACCAAAACCTAAAATTAATAATATTCAGAAAATGCTGTTTGATTGTTTTCCTCATAAAGCTTTGGAATAACTGATAGGTCATAAAATCTGAAAAATTGAATTCGATGAAAAACAACTTTCTCCCTGTTATTAATAAAAATTGTTTTACATATAATTAGGTTTTATGATCATTTGTTATTTGTTTAAATAAAACTCACAAAATACCAAAGGCTGGATTTGGGAGGTGATAGCTCTGTCCATAATTTCTGAAGTAAGCATTATGCTGTCTTCTGCTCATCGAAACCAATCCTTTGCAGTCATTGGGCAATAGGAATCACTATGAGACCATTCTTTATAACCAAAATGCCTAGTTCACTCTCATTTGTTCCTATGAACCAGCAGCAAGTTCTCTACAGTAAAATTTTCACCTTGTTTTTTAAAAATCTAGAACATTTTATTTTCATCCAGTGATTTGCTATCTACAATCTAGAAATTTCAGCATATTTCTGTCTGTGATTTTCAAATTAGTAGCATATGATGTCAGCCTAATGATGTTATCTGGAAGGAAAAGATCAACCTTTGGGTGACTGAAGATGTTCTCTTCTATGTAAAGGAAAGTGAGAATTTAAATATGCCATTTTGATGATCATAGGTTCATTAAATCATCCTTTCCTCCCATTATAGCCAACATCTCATCCTTAAATCGCGAGCACATCCAGGTCCCTTAAGGATGATATATCATCTATCTTAACTATCATGCTCTTAATTTTTATAGGCACTCATCATGAAGCTGAAGCTTCTTGCTGTGATCTACATCTGCTACCTGCCGATAGAGACCTAAACTTCTTTTTCTGATAGATATTGACATTTTGATACAACACTATTATGGATCTAAATAAAGAGAATCCACATGATCATAGCTTTTGGTTTTTTGGCAACTGAACAAAATTATCAATTTGCAGCAGAGATCTTTAAGGTGATTTTCTAAGATCACAAAAAAAGATCAATCTACTGAAAATAAGAGCAAGATCTGGTAAAGTGCAAGGTTCAATTGTATTTCTACATAAATATCAGAATTGCAGCAACATACTTTTGCGACCATAGCAACAAATAAAGTTGACGTTTCCTGGTTTTTTAGCCATTTTTATTGGTTTTGACTGTTCAGAATAAACCTCCAAGAGTTGCCAGTCATCTTTGTTTCTTAAATTATATTCCTTATTCCCTCCTTTTCTCCAAAAAAAAATTTCTTGAGCACTCCTTCCACAAAAAAATAGAATTCTTGCCCATCTGACAAGTGGGGCTATTATCATCATGTTCGGGTAGCTCTTTGTTATATGGTATAGTTCAATTACTAGAATTGCAGCAACATACTTGAGTGACTAAACAACAAATAAAATTGACATCTCTTGGCCTGTTTAGCCACTTTTGCTGGCTTCCTCCAAGAGATGTCAATCACCTTTGTTTCTTTAAAATTATATGCCTTATCCCCTCCTTTTCTCAAAAAGAAAAAAAATCTTGAGCACTACCTTCACAAAATAGTATTACTGCCCAGCTGACAAGGGGACTATTGTTGTCATGTTCAACTAGCTTCTTGTTATATGATTTGGACCCATGATTTTAGATACAAGTCAGGAAACTATTTGGTCCACTATCACATAGAACAGAATTTGGAAAGTCTCTTTGAGCCTATAACCAACGGGGCCTGTCAACCATTCTTCACTTAGAGCTCTAGATAATGCTAATAATTACTTAGGGCTTGTTTGGGAGAATCCTGATGGATCTGGTAGGATAGTCTGGTGAGAGAGGACGTAGCGAGAGAGTGGGAGAGGGGAGGAAGATGTGGAGTGGTCGCAGGGCTCAATTCCTGTAGGATGAGAAAAAAAGACTTGGAATGGTCTTTTCTTCACCCCACAAGGATCAGACCTACGATAGTAACGAAACCGATATGCCTGTCACCCTTTCCCTTTTCCCGCTCTCTTCCATTCACCCCACTGCACATGATCTACCCCACCTTCCTGCCAGATCCAGTGGGATTTTGCCAAGCAATCGGATAAAAACTTAAATATCCTGTTAAGGAAAGAAATTCTGAGACATCTTGACTAAATTTTTTCCACCTATAGTCTCTGAGATTTCAGAAGTTGTCTTCTATTCAGTCACCTTATTCCACCCTTCATCTCATGGGAAACAAACTGCCATCAACCCCCTCTTATCTCTCATGCATAGTCAACAGTTCAGCATTCAGATCTCATGAGATTACAGTGATTGATAAGATTGCTCGTTTCTCATGTGAGTTTAGTATCTTCCTGATCCCAGTCTAATGTAAAAGCCCAGTCATCCACTTCATCTGGTCTCTTCCTTTCTCAATCTCTCTCCCTCTCTCCCTCCCTGCCCACCTCTCTCTTGTTATCACACACATAACTTTGTTGTTGTGTGAACCACAACCATCAGTTGACATAATCTTCACCATGCCTTACATCAAGTATAAGCTGGGTTAAAGTTTATGATGTCATCAACCTTCATATGTATAGCAAAATGTATTTTATTAAGCTATTAAGCTAAACTCTAAGGTTATTTCAGGAAATGAAGAAATTTTCCAGTTTTGTTGAGTTCAACAGTCTCACTTAGCATAAGAAGAATGGCTCAAGTAGAGAAAAGATTGTCTTTATTGCATATTCAGTTTTCTTTCTATTTCAGTCACTAGTAAATCACTATACCATAGTGAACATCCAATTCTCTTTCCCTGTGTTTTGAGATTAGACACACCTATCGGAATCCTCCTTTATCTCATATCTATCTTTTTTGCAATCATGACCTTTATGTTACATCATAGTCATTTAATTGATGTGCACCTCCTTATCTCTTGTCTACACCATCCTCATGGGCATATAAGCTGTTAGTCAAGTTGTAACCAACTTATTTCTATGTATGCTTACTATTTTTCCACACCTGTCTGTTTATAAATTGCAGAAAGAAATGGTTTGCTTATCTTTAATATTGAGACTATGGACCATAATTTACTGTGTTCTCGATCAGTTTACATAGAAATCTCTTTTTTGATATGCAAATTAAACTGATACGCAATCACAATCTCCATCAGTTGTGGCATTCGTCATGCATAGATGAAAGTGGGCATCTTAAATGGGGCCCAATAATATTAGATACATGAGGCATATCACATGGGTTAGTTTTATTGATAGTCCAAAGAAATCAGGCATATCTATGGTTATGTAGATAGTAGGAACATATATGATCCTCATTTTTTGTTTTTTAATCATTTCTAATTTTTTCAAGCTTTTGAATATTCAGATGCAAAAGCACATGCGGACCCACATACGCACACATGGGAAGAGAGAAAAGGAGGAGGAGGGTGCCGGGGGGGGGGGGGGGGGGTTGTGGGGGGGGGTGCGCACAAGTCTGGCAAGTGTGGTCTTAAAATATGACATACCAACAGAAACATCATTTTATCATGCTAATGACCAAGAAATGTGTGGTATTGTGAATGATAACTGATGGACTTAGAAATTGACAAATATGCTGAGAAGTTCATTTCCATTGAAACTGCAACGGTGAGTGTTCAGCTTTACTAAACCTACATAATTATGGTCTTATCACCAATTTTATAACTTAAAAAAAACAAAGTAATTGCAAGAAACATATTAAGAACCTGACTTGATTTTCTAATCTGATCAATTTTTCACCTAGTTGCAGACAAAACATAATTAAAAATATAACCAAGATATTATAACTCCTTAAACTATCAGCACTCTCCAAAAATAAGCAGTCCTCATAGAGTTATTAAATTTTTATTTTTTTATTGTATAATGGAAATGATTCATAAAAGAACGAATATTATGGCTTTTGTGGAAGACCTATCATTGGTTCATAGATTAATTTTCATTTTTAAGGACAATATTTGAATTGGAAAGTAAAATTCTAGTCTTATGTGAAAATCTATTGAGTGACTAGTGTCAGAGCTACTCCTGATCACATGTCAAAGAGGAGTTTTAAGAATAATATAGGCATTTGTACCGAGGGTTATATGGAACACTAATTTCTTCTTTGTTATTTAACTGCTAGTCGAATATTGAGTACTTCTTTTATAATGTTTTCTCCTTTATTGTCATGCCTCATCCTTCACCATTCTCTTCTTCTACCGTAGAATAATTCGCTAGGTTTTTATTTTCTCTCTTTTGAGACCTTGATTTCCTTTCATTCTTTCTTCCTCTCTCATCTTACTTTATGCTGTCAGTATCTCTAGTTTGGTTATATGATGCTCACTCTTTCTTGGGCATCTGATGTTGGACCCTAGCTCTTTTAGTTGCATAGAGTTCTGTGGACATTCGATCTTCAAATTTGATGCCTTGTGTATTAGATATTTGGCCCTGGACACTTCATGTCTCCACACTGTGGTTCTATCCTTCTTAGAATCATGAGAAATCTCTTGCATCAAGTCACTTAGGCAATCAAGCCAACTCGCACCCTGGCTTGTTCCTGCACCTGTTTCTCTATGGTATCAACTTTCAAATATTTTGCTGCTGTCAACATCATGCAAATGTGTCAATCTACTGCTGTTGATGAGATCAACTTTTCCTAGAAAGTTCAGAAGATTTTTTCCAACCATATTATTTTCATATATATATAACAAAGAAGAAACTGCAGAAATTGGAAAATGAATTAGGTTTTTGAAGAGAACCTGCAAGGGGAAAGAACCATTTTTCAAGGGAATCACATCCATAATCTGGGGCAAATCCACGGAGAGGAAAAATAGAGCAAAGGAGGAAGAAAAAGAAAGAACCACCGGAATTTCATCATTAAAAAAAAAAAAAAATTGTCCATTGACTCAGAGATCTTTTTAAGTTATTTATCTGTGATGAAGACACCTTAGATCCTTTACTAATTAAATAATAATGAAAGTTGACAAAATTTGCATTCCATTGAGATTCGTACTGAAAGAAGTGAATATCATTCTTGTTTTTATGCTGTCTCCTAGTCTAAACATATACCTCTAGGACTTAAAGACTTCTCTTGTTAAAGTAAGACCCAGAAGTCCAAATTCAGTCCAAGAAGTTTAGGAAAATATAACACCTAACTTGCCTATTCTAAAAGACTCAAATCAGTAAAAAATAATGGAAAATGATCTAAAACTGAATAATCTGGAGCTAAACAAAATCTAGATCTAAACTTCATTTGACAGTCGCACCAAATGAAAGTTTTCCCATTTGTATCTGCTTTTCCTAGAATCCAGCTTGCATGCTTCCTGTCATGCACATTTCTGCAACAATAACCGTAGAGATATTAGATGCTGTTGCATCAATATCATGACAAAAAGAATCTTGATCCTGGCCAAGTAGCGTAACTTGTTGTAGACCTAATAGAACTGCACATCAGCTGCATGGGATTTCTAGGTGATTTTGAGTTGCAATAATATTACCAGACTGGAGATGATAGCTAGTATATTGCTGAATTATGAAGAATCAAGGTTTATCATGCTGGTCGACATTGATGCATACAGACCATATCTTACCGTAATGGTACTAAACCAATATGCGGTGTAGAGGGCGTACCGATACTCGATATGCCGGATCAACTCCCATACACTTGACACTACGGTAAGATGGTAGGGTTTAGCACCGAGATGGTGAACCTTAATGAAGGCCATTATATGTATCCTAATCATGAAAATCTACTTATTTTTCTTCCCTAGAAAAAAGAAATATATGCAATTGTCTGTTTATGTCTGATAGAAAAATAGAAGCAGAAGCAATTGTGATTTCTGTGCAGTTCATTTTATGGACCTCATTTTCAGTTTTTTCCAAATCTTACATACCAAATAAACTTGATTGTCATGTCAGGCTTCCAGTTTATTGGGATAAGACTGTCATAGTGGTTATGAAGGAAGTTCGTGTATGCAGTCCATATCTACCTGAAAATGTTAGCGGGGGGACACCAGCTGCCAATGAACGGGTCAAGAAAGTGGTAATCATATGTATTATGAGTTTTTCTGGAATAATTCAAGTTTACGGACCATGTAAAAACTTCTTACCTTTTTTTTTTTTTGAACTATGCAGCTTGAGCTTGAAAGGAAAAGGTTGCAAGTTCGTTCACCTGGCCAGTTTTGATCCTCTCTCTTGGCATGTAGCTTGTGGACATGATTGTTGGCTGGCTTGGAGCTTCGAATTAACATAACACAGGGTGATATATGTGATTCTCAGTGCTCATAGCCTTCGGTTTATATTCAACTTTTGTGCTAGAAGAAATCTAACTAGCTATACTATTGGTGGTTAGAAAACCTCTGTTCTCTATATATGCTCGATGAATCAATGGAAAAGATTCGTTTCTTCTCCCTGGTGGGGTGGCTGCGACGATGCGTTTTGGAATGCTTTCTCAACGTTCCCTGTCTAACAGAAAGGAAGAAGGCAAGGGAAAGACGACGAGAAATACGTGATGTTTATGAAGTGTGGAACAATAAACATCTTTTAATACTTGATCATAAATATTTTGCAAGAATGTGTTGAACCCTACTTTCCCTTGCGAGATTTGCATGTCCTAGTATTGTGTCAAATTTGGTACAAATAGCTAATGCTGATGGCAGAGAGCTAAGTGGACTTGGGTGCAATTCATCATTCCTGTTCGTGGTAGAGCTTTTATTTGTAAAACTGTGAGCAATGAAGCTTTATCTAGTAGAGTTTTTAAATAAAAAATCATTTGATATTTGATAATTATATTTATAAAATATTAATATTTATTTGATAACCGCAGTGAAAAAATGTTTTTAGTTTGGGAAATGACGGTATAAGATATTGTATAATATTTTCACTAATTATTTATTCTATCAAAAAATATTATTATACATTATTTATTTTAAGATTTCAATCTAAATAATATAATAAATGATAAATACTAAAATTTATATTTATATTAAGTTTTATAATAATTTTTATATAATGTTATTATATCATTATAAAAATTATAATAATATATTATTATTATTATATTATATAAAAATATAAAATAAAAATGGACTTGTGTTCCTACCTGGGAGAATTCCGGCTCTTGCTCCTTAGAATAGCTGCAACTGGGCATATGGAAGCCTGTGATCGGGGATGCTCACTCCGTTGAGCCAAGCATGGAAGAAGGAAGCAAAAAAAAAAAAAAAGAAAAAAAGAAAAACCAGTCTGTAACTTTGGGTAAAGGATCCACTGCTATTTTTCAGATATGACATCTGCTTGCATAGGCTCTGGTCTTTAATTTCTTTTTAAAAAGAGAGGTCCTCACGTATTACCACGAAAGAGAGAGAGAGGGGGAGGTCCTCACCCTCTTGAATAATTGTTTTTTTGCTTTTGGGGCAAGCGTACAATTTCTTTCAATGGCTATGAAAAAAATTCTGGTAAAAGGCCCCTATACTTAACCAAAAAAATAAAAAAAAAAGCAAAGAAGAGACACAAGTGTAATGCAAATGGAATTAGGATAGTAGTGAAATTCTTTTTACACCACTTGCGATATAGAAAATTCAACATAAAGTATACCATCTTGTTCGATTAGACCACGTAGCTATCGCTATCCAATATTCATTTAATATCCATAATTTTATTTTTTCGTTTGAAATTTTGAATGACGTAAATATCTTTTTTTCTGAAAAAATATAATATTCTGTGTCAATATTATAATGTCCTGCGTTTGCTATGGACATTTTCATTATTGAAAAATTTCATATAAATTTTTCAATGATGAAAATATTTTTTTTTATAATATTTTATTAAAAAATTATGATATTATGTGCAAAAAATTATAATTTGAACACAGGATATCGTAATATCGATAAAGAATGTCATAATTTTTTTTTTTTAAAATATTTTCATCATTCAAAAATTTAAATAAAAAAATAAAATTATATTAAAAAATAATGACTATATAGTTCAATCGGATGAGGCGGTGCATTCTACTTTAAATTTTTTATAAATGATGTACAGAAAATTTATCTAAGATACTGAAGGACTATTTGCCGTTGCCCAGCGAAAAACCAAATACCTGCCATACCTTAGCCTTTCTCCCCACGTCTTCCTTGGATCAGCTCTCTTGCCAAGCTTGAGAGCCACGAGTATATGTGATGTTCTTCTCTACCACTTGAAAGGCCTTGGCTGTGTAATTATCATGCATGCTTGACCGAACGGTGCAACTTGCAAGATGTCTTTATGTTCTTAGTGTTGGCTTTGGAGCGTATATAATTGTTTTCGGAGCCCTGTGATCAACTCAGACCTTTGTCTGGAACAAGGCCACGTCTCTATGCTGACTGCAAATTTTATATGCGAAGGGTCCTGGTGTCGTCTTGGAAGCACTTAGATGTTCCCATCAGAAAAAGACTGCAGATTGGAATACTGTGAATGGATAAAATAGACAAATGTAGGTTCTTCTGCCCTCAGGATGCTCTGATTGCCATAGGATAGAAAAATATTATGGTAAAAATAAAAATAAATATGGATTAAGGATTCATAAGAACGTCCGCCCTTATAGCTCAGTGGTAGAGCGTCAGTCTTGTAAACTGAAGGTCTGTAGTTCGATCCTGCATGGGGGCAAACATGTCATATTTTGTTTTCTAAATAATATTTCTATCTTCAATTTTTCACAAAATTATACTTCTATATTTAATTTTTTTCCAACAAAATTAGATAGGAAAATGTATTTTATTTATTCCTTAAGAATAAAATAAATATATATATATTTAATTTCTTAAGAAAAAGAAGAACAAGATATGCAACATGTCTTCATTTATTTCTTAAAAAGAAAATAAATATATTTATATTTAATTTCTCAAGGAAAGAAGATCACAAGCTAGCACCCCTTTTTTTTCTATGTCCAATTCTCAATCTTGTTTATAATTTTGCAAAGCTAGGGACAGAAAATTTTTCTCTTCCATGCACTGCATATCAAAATCACCTCCAAATGCCTAATTTTCATTTGTCTATTGACGTAGCAGATATAGATAACAACACCATTGTTCCTACTCATTAAACCACTAGACAAGCAAGATTTATTTACCAAAATAATTTAAGGAAGATAGCCAGATGGTTGATTTTTGAATCCATTGCATGCTTCCACCTTATTAAATGCTCCATAGAATGCTTGCAATGAAGCCTTATTAGAATACACAGCTAGTGAAAATGATCAGCTCCACCATTGTGCTGCTCTAAAGTGAAGAGATTAATATCTATCCCTGCAAGTGTGACAAATCAAACTAAATTGGATCCTTCGTGCATAGGATCTAAGACAACATTATATTGCAATACTAGATAGATTTCAGACGAGATACCACATTATAGAAGCTGCAGATCAAAATAACATAGAAAACAGACCAAAATATCATTCTCTAGTATTAAATTGCTCGAAAGAGTTTGTGTAAAAACATTTTTTCTATCATTAAGTAGTTTTGGAGTCAATTTGGAGGAATTAAATAATTGACAACCTAATGTTGCGTAATGGCAATTTGCAATTGGCTAAAGTATGAGTTAAACACTAATTTATACTCTACCGGTCCTTCACCGTTAAGGTTGGCATCAGACACTCTACAAGCCTCTCGTCAATTAGGTTGGTATAAAAGACAATGCTTCTCGAAGCCCAAAATATGAGAACTTTTTAATACATTATATCCAAAAATCAGAAGAGAGACCGCAAAACCCTAAGATTGCATTTGGTAGCTGGCAATCTATCTAAATTACTGGCAATTTAAAAGAATCCCATCAAATTACCATATTTGATATGCTTTTTTGGATTGGTAACCAAGGGGAGGGGTGGCCATCCAGATTACTTTCTATAAGGTAATCTTGTAATAAAATTTTTTGACGAAGCTATCCTCCTCCCCTCCCCCATCTCCATGTGGCACCACTCGTGCCTCCCCCCCAACCCCCCTGACTCCTACTCTGGCGGCCTCTCTCGCCTCCTACGTCGCCTTCGTGGCCCTCGTCGAAGGTAGCACGATGGGTGATCGGGAGACAGGAGGGCAGTGGCCAAGGCAGTGTAGACAATCGGGAGGCATGGGGGTAGTGGCCAGGGCAGCGCAGACGATCGGAGAGCCAGAGAGGGATGGCAGCATGACAAGCAGCCGGGGGGTCGAGGTGCGGTGGCTAAAGCAGTGCGGGAGGCCGAGGGGTCGAGGAGGGGTGGCAGTGTGATAGACGGTCGGGGGGCCGAGGAGGGGTGGCAGCACGACGGGCGGCCGGGAGATCAGGTGCGATGGCCAGGGCAATGCGGGTGACCGGGGGGCCAAGGAGGGGTGGCAGTGTGACGGGTGGTCAGAGAGTCATGGTGCGGTGGCTAGGGCAGTGCGGGCGGTCGGAGGATTGGGGTGCGGTGCCGGAGGCACGACGGGCGGGGGGGAGGGGCGTTGCGTACGGGGAAGGAGAAGAGAAAAAAATAAAAAATAGTTTAAAAATAATTTATTTTTAAAAAAATAATAATAAGTATTTAAAAAAAATATTTTTTTATATAATAATTTTTTATTAAAAAATAAATATATAGTTTAAAATATTAAATTAATAATTTGATTTAAAAATATTTTAAAATTTTGATGTTACATTATCAGTAATCTGATTGTCATACCAAACATGTCAATCAAGATTTTCAGTAATTTTTCTGCAGCATTACCTATGTGTACCAAATACAGTAATCAACATGACTGGCAATCTATCTAGATTGCAAATAATTTAGATTATCAGGTAATCTAGATTACCACTATCTGGCAATGCACTAAACGCAACTTAAGTACCAATGAACCAGGCAGCAAGGATTATCTTAGAAAATTCACAAAGATGCACATAAATAGAAGGGAATATTAACAAAGCTTAATTAATTGCAAACCCAAGGTTACAACCACAATGGCCAAAGATGTTGGTTGGATGGTTTGATGGCTGGATGCCTGGCAAGATAACTGCAAATATATGCAGATGATCTCGGAAAAGCAAAGATGGCTGGAGGATTCGAATGGAGCGATACAGTTTAGGGAAGACTAAACTACATCATAAAAGGCTAAAGAAGGAAAGAGAGATTTCATCAATTGGAATGATGCACTAATAGTGTTGGGTGTTGCACAAGCCATGGGATCATATTGGATTAATATGCTAGTTGAATGATCTAATTAAAAGGTTTTAAAATTTGATGGAGTGCGAGAATAATTTTTTTTTTTTTTTTTTAAAAATTGAGAGAGTGAGGGCGTTAATAAGCAAAGAAAAGGTGGGGTGAATCCATAATTTTGCCTAGATTTTTTTTTTCCCCTTTTGAGGGTAATGAGAAGGAAATAAGTCCCGTGCATTTATTGTTCAATGATGTGGATATTTTGACTGTGCTTCACATCAACAAATAGAATTTCTTCAACAGCCTTTCTTAGGGATTTTTACTTCCATTCCCATTTGATCAGGTAGTCGACAGAGACAATGAAGCCTCCCAGTTCTTTTCTTTTTTTGATGAGAATGAAGCCTCCAAGTTTTGCATCTGAAGTTCCTCCTTTTTCTTTCTGTTCTATTGCTGTCTATGTTGGTTCTCTTGTTCAGTACTCCGCAAAGGTTGCCTATTAATCTTCTCTACTGCTTTTATATCAGAGAATAATCTAAGAGGTTCTTGGAAAGGAGACGCTTCAGGATCACTAGTAGTGAAAATGGAGAATTCCAACAACAAATCGAGGGCCCTGGTTCATCTTCTATCTCAGAGAAGAGTCAAGGACCCAAAGAACTTCGAATGGCTTCTTCTCCTTGTGCGGAAGGCTCCTTCGGTCCGAGGGTAGTAATCTGGTGCAATGGGCCTGTCTGGCATGGCTGTCCTCAGAGCAGATTACGTTGCTCCCCTGGTGGCTTACCTTTCAAAATTCTGCATGGTTTTGTTCTTGATTTAATCCATCGATCGGATTCTTCCTCTGTTTCTTTGTGTTTCTGGATCAAGCATGAGAAGTTGAAGCCGACATTGAGGGAGGTCTCTGGTCGAGGTGATTCGACTGTTATAAAACAAGATGTGATTTAAGAGAAGTAATAAAAATTTTGATCATAAAAATTGTAAATAACTAACATAATATCAAAACATAAAATTAATTAAATTCGAAAGTGTACGAGGCACTATCCTAAGATGTATTTCTATCTCTTATGCAGAAATATTCAAAAAAATCATCCCAAAATACGATCGAGATCCTCCGCCTACGAGCACGATCGTGGAGAAAATTGATGAAGACAAGTTCAGGGGTCAGAATAATAATCATAAAAAAATATTTGAAAAAAAAAATTTAGAAGGAAAAAAGGAGAAGAATTAGATGGGATATCTAAAATCAAGTTTCAAGATGGTCTTTTTATAACTATCCAATATGATTGCTTGTGACCATTTATGATTGTTAGAATTTTTATAGACCAATTCAGCCTTTAATAAGAAGCCAAGCGGTTAGAATATTTAATATGGAATCCAACGATCAAAAAATAAAAATTAGATTAAATGTACATGACTGTTCGGTAATTAGGAACCCAATGGTCAAAAAATTAAAATCATAATAATAAAAAAATTAAAATATTTAAATAATAAAATTAAAAAAATAAAGTTAAAATACTTGGAGAAAATCTTAGGAAGATTTTGAGTTTTTCTTTATGAATTTTCTCCAACAATCCCTCACAAAACTCAAATTTTTTCAAAAAAATTTAGAATAAAATAATATAAATTTCTGGATGCTTATACCATGCAATGAATAAGGTAACTTAACCGTACTTAGTATAAATAGTTTCCATCTGAAGAAAGTGAAGTGAATCAGGTCTTGAACTATATTTCTTTGATCCAGACTTCAACTATCACATATATGGTATAGAGTTTCTTCATCGCTAGTCTGTGTATTAGTGGCCTTACATATATATCTTGATTTTTCATAAGAGTTATTAGAGATAGCCTATATCTCATATCCGCGGTCATATACAGATATTTTCATATAGATGAGCTCCTTTAGGGATGTGTGTAGTATCATATCTCATGAAAAATATCATCTTGAATCTCATTCAGAGCTACAGTCTTTCTAACCACTACATAAGAGCACTAATCACCATAGAGATGTAATGAAGTCTATAACTATTATATCAAATAAACCATATGTACTTTCTGACCAACCGATTAGCTTGTTATTACCACATCGAATCTTCTTCAAATAATCTCCTATTACAAAAGATTGAGTTTCCACTATTGAAAGGTCCATTATAGGTGAAGCCCCATCCCCTGCGATGATTTTAGGATCTTAGTCATATTCAAGCCTTTTTAAGGCAGATCAATATAAAAGAGGTCTCCCTCTATAATTTTTGAAATATATCAGAACTTATGATATTGACTGTGTCCTGTAATTGTTCAGCCATAATATTAGAATAAAGAAAACAAATAGAACATAAAAATTGTCAAGTTACATATCACAATTTTAACAATACCATAAAATGTGCATGCAACCATATGCACATGAATGAAAAGCAATTATTTTTTTTTATGGTACATAAATATCATATCTCAAACAGCCTAATGCATGTCAAAAAAATTATTTTTATGACTTCTTATTTCTTATCATGTTTGAGTATCTCTTAAAAAATATTATTTATTTATTATAGCTCTAAAATAGAAATGGGCATGTATTTGTACTAAATTATCCTTGTTTTCCACAAAATTATATACAAACCAGGGATAAAACAGAAGATGGCCAAAAAAAAGCAAGGACCGGATAAAATAATTCAGTCACCAGGGTGTAAAACATAAAACGGCAATCAATCGGGGGTCAGCCTCAATAACCCCTAAACTGTCTGTTTGCCGCGTTGTCCTTTTACATAGTTTTCTTGCTTTATTGCTATATCATATATTAATGTTAATTGGATGGTACAGCTTTTTTTTTTTTTTTTTTTTTGCTAAAACAAAAGAGAGTTGGAGTGGGGTGGCCCGACGCATCTATCTCCTCTGGACATGATTATAAGGCCTCTCTCTATCGTTTGGATGAACCCAATGAATGAGTATATCATCTCAGTATCACTGAGGGCCAACAAAACAGATGCTGTTTTCAGATATCATGTTCGGACTATCAAGATATGCTTCATTCGATAATCATTCACATTCTGATATTTAATCACAGCTCGATATCCATCGTAATTCAAATCTGGATCACATCATCGAAAACAAAGACCCATTCCATTGAGACACCACTCAATGATGACAGTACAACTAACTTGAGTTCTATGTTCCTAACGATTACTGACGTCGCATGTTTCTTCCTTTCCTACAGTGATACTACTCTCTAAATGATGTCAAAAGTACTGGTAATACTAGAGATAATGTCACACTTGTTTTCTTGTCAAGAAGGGGGGAAAAAAATATTGCACTGACCTGTACATGGGGTCAGAACCAGGAGTGCTTAGTTCAACATATAAGTTCCACATAAACTTCTGAACAGCTGTAGCAATTTTGCATTTCTTGGACAAGCAGAGCAAGACAGAATCTTGTTTTGATAATATAGTGATAAATAAGAAACAAAATACAGGGCACCATTGAAATAATATGATGAGAAAGGAAAAAACATAAGATAGGCATTAGCAAAGTAAAGATTTCTATGAATACAGGAAGTGCTTCAACATAATGGAATTCAGTCCATAATGACTAATCTGTGCATGAAATAAAATTTAAGTAATGAGGGCAAACTAGAACCACTAACTAAACTGTCTATCATCAACCATGATATTTGACTGGAAAGAACAAGTATCCTTGAAAGTAAAGAACTGTCCTAATGTTGTAGGTGCAGATGACCAAAAGCATGTTACAACTGACAGGAGTGTGAAAGCTTTCCAAATTAAACGGTGAAATTCACTGAAAAAATTATAGAAATTATGTAATGAAACATGCCACATGTCAAGAAAATATGGAAAATTTCATGAAGTTTGGGATTACTATAACTGCCAACAAAATGGGCATTCAATGAACATCATAAAATAATTCATACTTTATTACATCATATCATTAGAAACAAATATAATGATTGAAAAGGAAAATGCAATGGAGATGCACGACCATGAATAGAGTCGAGCATGATTACAGATAGCCAGTGAACCAATTAGAAGAATGGAAAAACCTAAAATTGCTTTTAGGTGCTTGCTCCAATGATAGCGGGCTTTTAAGGTCTTGGTAAACTAATTGATAGCTTTTATATTGCAATTAAATGAGAAAGAAAAACAGCTAGAGGCATAAAAATCAGGCGACTGTATTTTTAATAATAAATTGATACTATAAAAAAAATATTTTTATGATAAAATTATTTTCATCGACAATAAGAATATTCACGAAGAAAAATTAAATTCATCATAAATAATAAATTATTTAGGATGAAAATAATTTTTCATCGTAAATAGTTTGATATTAGCGATGGAAAAAAAATTCATCGTAAATACTTATTATTTATGATGATTATTTTCATCGTAAATAATAAAATATTTATTTTAATTTTAAATTTTTAAATATTCACGATGAAAATATTTTCATCATAAATAATTTAAGTATTTATGATAAAAAATATTTTTTCATCGAAAATAATATTATTCCTAACAAAAATATATCGTCGCTAATATTTAAAAATTATATATTATTTGTGATAAAATTTTTTCATCATAAATAATTAGTATTTATGATAAAAAATTTTATTTATCATAAATAATTAATTATTTACGATAAAAATATTCATCACTAATACTTGAAAAAAATAAAAAATTTTAAAATTTTAAAAATTACAGATTATTTACGATAAAAATATTATATCATAAATAATTGAGTATTTATGATAAAAAATATTTTTGATCGCACATAGCAATTATTTACAATAAAAAATTTTCATTGCTAATATTTAAAAAAAATAAAAAATATTAAAAATTTAAAAATTATAGATTATTTATAATAAAAATATTACATCATAAATAATAGAGCAATTATGATGAAAATTATTTTTCATCTTAAATACTAAATTATTTACGATAAAAAAATTTTATCGTCAATATTTTAAAAAAAAAATTTAAAAAAAATATAAAAATTATAAATAATTTGTGATGAAAATATTTTATCATAAATAATATAGTATATGTGATGAAAAATTATTTTTCATCATAAATAGTCAATATTTGGGATGAAAATATTTTCATCATCAATATTTTCAAAAAATAAAAAATTTAAAAAATATAAAAATTATAGATTATTTACAGTAAAAATATTATATAATAAATAATTTAGTATTTATGATAAAAAAATATTTTCATCATAAATAACTATTATTTATGATAAAAATATTTTCATCATTAATATTTTGAAAGAAAATAAGAAATTTAAAAATTATAAATAATTTATGATGAAAATATTTTATCATAAATAAATAGTATTTGTGATGAAAAAATATTTTTCATCATAAATAGTTAATTATTTACGATAAAAATATTTTTATCATGAATATTTTAAAAAAATAAAAAATTTAAAAAATATAAAATTATAGATTATTTGTGACGAAAATATTACATCATAAATAATATAGTATTTTCGATAAAAAATTATTTTTCATCATAAATAGTCCATTATTTACGATAAAAATATTTTCATCATCAATATTTTTAAAAAAATAAAAAATTTAAAAAATATAAATTTTAAATTTTTATAAAATTTAATTTTCAAATTTTTTTATTTTTTTAAATTTAATTTTTATAAAAATTGTAATTAAATTTATAGCGATGAAAATATTTTTATCATAAATAATCATATTTATGATAAAAAATTTACGTCGCTAATATTTTTTTAAATTTAATTTTTATAAAAATTTTTAATTAAATTAATAGCGACGAAAAACTTTCGTCACAAATAACCATATTTATGATAAAAAATTTATGTCACTAAATTTTTTTAAATTTAATTTTTATAAAAAAATTTGTTTAAATTAATAGCAATGAAAATATTTTTATCGTTATTAATTTAATATTTATTAGTGACAAAAATTTTCATCAAAAATTATAATATTTACGATGAAAAGTTTACATCGCTAATACTTTTTTAAATTTTATTTTATAAAAATTTTTAATTAAATTAATAGCGACGAATACAATTCATCATAAATAATTAATTTTATCGTAAATTATCTTTTTTTATGACTGAAATTTTTCATCATAAATAGTTTTAGAAAAATAATATTTTTAACGATGAAAATTTTTTATTAATAATATTTATTATTTATGATAAAAAAAATTTTTGTCGTAAAAAATTATCAATGACGACTAAATATCTCATTAATAACTATTAGCGATGAAATTTTTGTCGATAATAATTATTAGCGATGAAAATAGGCTATTAGCGATGAATTTTTTTCATCGTTAATATCTTATTTTGTTGTAGTGATCAAACTTCTGTGAATATATAAAAGTTCTTTAAAAAAAATAGATACATAAATAAATAAATTGATACTGCTTGACATATCAGCTTTTACAGAACTAAAATTAGCATGTTAGCTGGCAATTCAGAAGCCTTGATTCTGAAATCAATTCCAAAACCATTTATGCGTTAATATGAAGTTTGCTAGTGGCAACCTTACAATAGACAACTGAGTTGTCCTCTTGAGAATAATTGCCACTTATATTTCAGAGTCTTTGAGATACTTATGCAGATCAGATCTGGTTATTAGGGATTCAGGTCCCAACTGAACATTCCGTAGGATATCGGAATGAGATACCATCCCATATGTTGGGACAAGTCATCCCGTTAGCATCATAGCATCTCGATCAAAATGTCTTGAGACATCCTCTCTCCCCAGTATCGAGATGGAACAGGATGACGGTATATCCTATTCTATAAAAAAATCGAAACAGTCTTATCTCATGAAATTTAAAATCTTGCCAGTTATATTTTATATATTTTTACCAAGCAGCACTGCCTCCACAAAAGCAGAGAAGTGATGCTATCAGAATTTCTTTACATTTCAAAAAAGTAAGGGGAAAGAATTGAACTTGACATTGTGGAGAAATATGTTGCACTTAAATGATGATAGAACCCGTGTTAATCTACTAAATGGGCACCAATGAAATCCAAATGACGGCGTAAACAGATTAAAGGCATAAACTAAATTAGGAATGTCATAAGATTCTGCTATATTTGGAGATCATCTGAAGCATACAACTGTCAATAACATACCCTTATAAATATTTTAAAAAATATTTCTTTTCAAGCAACAGAATGGAAGTGATTTTTTTGATAAAAGCCCAACTATAAGACACTTAACAAAATAGCTTGACAAACTGAAGTATAGCTGCATGCACTTTCCTTGATACAATGACAAACATGAAAGATGACGAAATACGCCTTAGATTGTTAGAACAATATTTAAAATCGGATATGATTTAAGAAAAGTAATAAGAATTTTGATTGCAAAAATTATAAATAACTTATATAACATCAAGACATAAAATTAATCAAATCCAGAAGCACACGAGACACTATCTTAAGGCGTATTTCAGTCTCTCATATAGAAATATCCAGAAAAACTATCTCAAAATACGATCGAGATCCTCCACCTGCAAGTATGATTATAGAGGAGGTTGATGATGACTCTTTCAGCACCCAGAATAATAATCATAAAAAAAAATATTTGAAGAAAAAAATCTAAAAGGAAGAGAGGAGAAGGATTAGATAGGATATCTAAAGTAAGATCTCAAGATGATCTTTTTATAGCCATCCAATATAATCGTTTATGATCGTTTATGACCATTAGAATTTTTATTGACCAATCAAAACCTTTAATAAGTAGCCCAACGGTCAGAATATTTAATATGGAGTCCAACAGTCATACAATAAAAAATAAATTAAATGGATTTGATTGTTTGGTAATTAAAAATCCAACAGTCAAAAAATTAAAATCATCATAATAAAAAATTAAAATATTTAAATAATAAAATGAAAAAATATAGTAAAAATATTTGGAGAAAATCTTAAAAAAATTTTGAGTTTTTTTTTTTTAGATTCTCTCCAACATCGACATGCTATCCCATGATTTTTGTTCAGATCCCCATGTGCAACGAGAGAGAGGTAGGTACAAGAGATAGCAATTGGTCTCACATAAGTTCCCATTGTGTTTAGCAAGTGACATATGAGTTTTCTATAGATATAACCACATATACTAGATTTTATAATACTAATTTCAACAAAATTATTGATATTTGATATTTTCAGCATGTATCATGTTTATATATGTAGAGATGATTTGATCAAAAAGAAGAAAGATTTTTGTCAATCTGCTCAACTTGAATCTCTAAAAATAAAATTAAAAAAAATGAAAGAATTACGAATGTGTGCTTAAGTCTTCTTTTCTTTTATTGATTCTCCATCTAAAAAAATGATATACATAGCCTCCACTAGTGAGGTTCTCTCTTATATCATTTAAGTAAAATTCTTCTTTTTAGTTTCTAGAAAAATTTTCTAATTCTAGAAGGATGTCGACTCTTGAATAATTTGGATCAGATTTTTTTTTTCTTAATTTCAATGGGATTAGATCTCTAAAAAAATGATTCATATAAAACTTTTTAAAAAAAAATACTAAAATCCAACAAGATGTAGATCTCAACTCACATCAACTACCTAATTCTTCACGTATTTGAAGATACCATCTAATTAAAATCTTTTCCATAAAAAAAAAATTTGATTTGATCAATCTATTTTAAGGCCCAAACAATAAAATTTTGACCTAATTCAACTCTTAGAGTTGGTCCAAAGTTGTAAATCTGAAAAAAATATTCAATTTTAAAAAAAGATCATCCAGTGATCATATGATCAAGTTATAGTCTTTTAAAATTTGACACATAATTTGGCTTCTAATATAACAGATCTTTCTTCTAGAGCCCTATCCAACTCTATCCCTGGTGGCCAAAATGGTTTACATTAAGTCTAATTAAGGATCATCCTGATAACTTCATGATTTTTCCTTTTTATGTATTGCTTTTATTGCAATCTTTTAGTCTAACCTTATATCCTTAGGAAGTCACCAATACATTTTTGGTGTATAGAAAAAATTGCGGCGATACACTTTTTTTCTACCCAAAAAAAAGGTATTTCAATGCTTTCACTATATTAATTGCCTCACTCGGGAGCTTTCTATATTAGTATATGTGGCTTCCTCCTTTCTCTTTTTATTTTTTCCTTGGCCCACCTCCAGCAAATTTCTGAACATGCCTTTTGTTTACCTTTTTGGAGGGTTCTATTTGTTGCAGAATTGCTGTTATATAGGAAGATTGGATTGTTTTGTAGGCATATGAACGATCAATATCTGCTGCCTGCCAATTACAGGCTCTTAATTCAGGTCCTGGATGATTCAAATGTGAAGAGTGTGCACCCTCTTTCATGGAATCAAAATGGCATACACGTAGTCTACGGGCTATGTCCTGTGATTATATTATGAACTGAATTTGTTGACATATTTGATGCAGATTTCCAGCCAAATCCTGATTCCCTTAAACAAACAAGTCCCTACTTCAAGGTACATTCTAACTTCCCATTTGATCTTCTAATCTAACCTTTCTTATCAACTATTAACATTTTTCTCTGATTGCAGGGCCATCCTGAATTGGGTCTTGTTCAGGCTAGATGGTCAGAAACTTGCCCACAAGACTCCAAAACATCAACCTGTCTTTCATTTCGAGGTGGAGCAGCAGCAAAACGGAGTGTTCCTCAACTTCTTTGGGTTCAATGGAACGAGAAGATATTCGTTGCAATGGCGATATCACGTCAAAATTATCACAATTCAATCAAAAATCAAGAATCGATGGCTAGTATGGCGCATAATTCATGAAAATCAATGAAATACATGGCATGCGATGAAATACAGATATTCTCATTGGATTATGACAAATTTGATATAGTATCACCGTTGCAACGAATATTTTCTCCAATAAAATAGCTGGAGTGGGGAGGATCGAAGTACTCGAGGACAATGGGGGCCGGCTTGCCTAGGCTGCCATCGAGGACATGGACACAACCGTGCGAGCACATCTCGAAGGTTGGACATTCATCTTTCTAAATGATGTCAAGGTGATATAAAAAATTAATGTAGAAATTAATTATATCATTAATAATCATATAAATCGATGAGACAAGGAATGGGCTGGCCTGATAAGTGGTGTTTGTTAGTTACTTTTGCTAACATTTTTGTTTCAAATTTTGGGACAAAAGTATAGTATTGAAATGAACAAAAATCATATGGGGCAGACACCATAGGCCATCATATGAGTGGGCCTATTTTTATACCACATTTCTATTATTATCAATCTTAAAGAATAAGTCTAAAAGTCAAAAAAAAAATACTAATGAAGTTATTAGTCTCATGATTAAAGCATTCTCTTTCTTCCTCATTTTCAGTACAAACTTTTTAATGATACACACTATATGACCATATGATATACACTATATATATAATCAGGTGATATATACTATCAACTTTTTTGATACACATCCAGTGATAATCCAATACATATCTACACTAAATTGATATATGATTTACCAAACTTAGTATTCACCAGTATACAGTATATGACTAGTTGATATATATCTAGTAAAATATTCATCTAATATTCCAATACATACCTTTAGATAAAGCGATACATAGTTTTTAGAGCATAGCACTCATTAGTACACAATATATAAGCAAATGATACATACCAAATAGCTTATTAATATATATGATAAGCTTTTTTGATTTACATCCAGTAATGATCTAATACACACCTATATATAAATTGATACATAGTTCACCGAACTTAGTATCTATCGTTACATAGTTTATGGTCAATTGATATACACTTAGCAAAATATTCTTCCAAAATTCTGATACATACTTCTAAGTAAAACGTGACACAATCCAACGTCCCAATACACACCTCTAGATAAAACAATATATAGTTTTCATGAACTTTTAGATATAAAGATCTTAGAAAAAAAAGAGGGATTTAGAAGAGAAGAAAATAACTCGAGGAAGACCTCATAGATAGAAGAGATGATATGTAGGGTTTGGAAGATGAGAAAGAAACTCAGGAAGAAGACCTTACAGGTGGGAAAAATAGCTTGATATGTAAGATAATAGATGAAGAGACTTGATGCGAAAGAAAGAGGATGTGAACGGTCACGAAAGATCTCTTTTAGGCATGCGTTCACGTTTTCTTTTTTATTGTTTCAGTTATTGAACTAATGGACTCTGTTAGTAGAAAAAATTCAATCACTATCTGACTTCTAGATTTTCTTTTTAAGATGCAAAAAAAAAAAAAAAACATGTCATGAAACTATGCCCGTCCCGTATGATGATCTATAGTGCCTACCCCAATATGATTTTTGTTCTTTTGAAACTAACTTGCTATTTAGCATTAACTGCATTTTTTCCATCTTCAAAAATAAATATAAATTTTTATTTTAATTTTTAAAATTAATGTAGAAATATGATTGATATAGTCAATTTTCTTTTATAAATATAAATTGAAGATGACGGCAATAGTAATAAAGATAGTAGAGATGCTAGTGGTATTAGTGATGATGGTTGTGGTGATATAATAGAGATGGTGATAATGATGATGCCAACAGTGATGATGCAGGAGAACTAGCAATGTAGTGGAGATCATGATAGTGATAACATGGTAGCGGCGATAATAGTGATAGAGGGGATGTAGGTTATGTGGTAGAGATGGTAACGATAGAAAAACAATGGTATTACATTGATAGCAATGGTGGTAGAAGAGCACCAACAATATGATAGAGATGGTGACAATACGATGCTGAAGCTGCAACAATGATGAGAGTGGTCATGGTGGCAATGGAGGTGATTACGGATGTGGCACCAATGGTGGAGAGGATAAAATATGAGTTACTTGTTTATAAATATAAAAAGTAATGATTTTTTTATTTTTTTAATAAAAATAATGAAAGTAACTTTTGATAAGTAGAAACTAAAATTAATAATATCAAACCTTTTATCTTGATTTTTATGATTTTTTTTTTTTTTTTTAAAGAAACAAAAGTAATACCAACCTAGCTGTAGAAACCCGAAAACGCCTGGGAAAATCAAATAATTCCAGCAATTCTGTTTCGGACAATGGAAGCATGAGTAGCACCAGCATGAGAACCAAGCCAAATATGTATTGATTGAAGCTCGGATTGAAAAAATATTTCAGTTAATTATAAGTTCCTGGAGATCGTCCAGGTCTTTGTATCATGAGAAGGTGAAATTCTGTATCGTCTCATTTTGCTATACTCATATGAAGGAGGATTTGCTGGTTTACATGTCGCATAGCATCAAGTGGTATGGAAGCGTAGGGCTGCAGATGGGTCAAATCGAGTCAAGCCCCACACTGTGGTGTATAAGCTTGGGTTAGGCTTGGTAATAAATAATCAAGCCTACTCCATTTTGCTTGAGCTTGAGCCATCGTCTGCTGTGGATCTCGGACTGTTCACGCATTGGCTGGTTTCTAAAAATCTAGATAGGGTTTGAGTTGTATATTTTTCGCATGAAAAAATAATTTATCTTTTTTTTTTTTCATAATATCGATCATTGGGTCATATTTCACACAAATCTCAAAATATTATAAATCTTTTCTATTGTCTTTTTGCATAAACCTTATAGTGGATATTATATGGTCTAATGGTGCATATCATGAAAAATTATAAATTATTTTTTCATGCAAAAAATACAATTTTATCCTCTCGTGGCCAGCTCGGAGTTGTTATTGTTCGCGGCCTGAGCTCCAGTAGCAACTCAACCCGTGGGCAGCATTACGGACTTGTAGCCAAAAGTGCGACCAATAAAAGATTTCTAGGACCACAAACTCCCTTCAGGTTGTGTCCGTCTTTCAAGTTGGAGCATTCATGCATGGGAGACGGTAGCTTTTATTAGGAAGGCATGCTGAATCAAGCAGAAACACAGCCATGTGGTTTCATGCTACGTACCACGGCGATGGTCCCCATCCAGCGCATGCATAGCGCAAGAGGGAGCAGCTTTGTTTTTTTCGAAAAAAAAATATATAGAGAGAGTGAGAGACCTCATTGGATTCATTCGGCCTAGTTTTCCTAATTGGGCTTGGGCTTAGCTAAAGGTTCTGGCAAATTTCCATGTCGGGGCTCCAAACTTGAGCCAATCTTCAACCGATAGCCCACATTCATTTGGGATCTCAGCTCAACCCAACTGGAATCCCAATTGTACTAACCTGACAGGGCCCAACTTATACTTGTGAGGGTTGAACATTTTGGGATGGATAGCCAAGTTTATTAGTGGGTTGGGTCCAGCTAGCTTAGGTTTTGGTTAAATTTAACCCGAGTTGGCTAATCTCCCCAACTTGGCGGGCCTTTCACATGGACAGATTTGAATATTAGCAATAAGATTTTATTCATTAAGATAAGATTTAAAAACAATAAAACAGTCCCCATATGATTGGCCATATAATTCGTTGTCCACTCAGAAGCATTGTTTAGTTCTTCACCTCCAAAATAAAGTTTAGAGTAGAAGCCATTTTCTAATGGTACTGATTCAAAGGATGGGAATTGGTTTTAGAAATTGATGGTTTTAATAGCTACCTAATCATAGTCAATGAATCCCCTTCAAAAATAATATGCTAGTCGATCTTTTTCAAAACTATCAATATTTAGATACCATCTTGTCCTATCCCTATTGATGCTGAAACATAAATCGCCGACATTCTAAGCTAGCATTTAATTAGGGGCTATACAGCTCAGCCAAAGCAAGCCTTCTGGATCAAGTAAAAGAAAAATAAGAGGTTATGGCCCCCACGACGCTTTGAGCAAGAGAGCTTCATTTGAACAAGCAATTTGGAGCGATGATTTTTAAAAGATTAAAGATGCCAGGGAAAAATGCTCAAATAATTTTTTTAAAAAAAAAATCACTGCCCCTTTTCTGAACTGGCATGGTGAAAAGTGCCATTAAATGAAGCAACTTTTTTTCGGTAAGACATTAAATGAAGCATGCATGGCTTTCTGGAGTGATATTTCTGAGTTACCGTAGCGTTGCTCAAGTTTCTGTCATCGAGTGGACAATCAATGGTTGAGATGGAAGGTAACAAGAATTTCAGAAGGACCAAGGCATCTATGTATCGCAGAGCTAGAAATATAGTGATTATGATATATCTTAAACAATTTATATATTTTTTTATGATTTGCGTTTGAGTTTTTTTTTCGATCTGTTTGGTCCAAAATCTTCATTCATGAATGTAATCAATCTTAAGCCCAACAATGCAGTCTAAGCTGAAATAAGTTAGAATTAGATTCTAACCCAATTCAAACATAAATTGAATTCGGGTTATGCTGAACCTTGATCAAATTTGACTCGCTTGCAATCCTAAGACTAAAAATAATTTCAAGAAAATACTAAAAATATCACTTATATCAAGTGATCATAGGAGTCAAAAAAATATATATCATATCATACTAACTGAATGCTCCAATCACAAATGTTCTGGTTTAGTACATTAGTTAACTAAAAACAAATTTGTTTCCAAGTTAAGCTTGAGGTTTAGCTCATTTTGCAAGCCTTGAGTGTTTAGTCATGGCTTGATGGCAAGTCTGTTTTAAATGAAATGTGAATATAGCTCGCATCCTAATCAAACTAACTCAACAATGTTGAACGTTGGGACAATTCTATGCTGTTTATGTTCACGAATAATTTAACTGCAGTCTGGATGATTGATATCATGGCGGATATTTTGTGGATTCATGATATGAAGCATTTAATGCGACAAAAAAAAAAAAAAAACCTATTGTCAAAGTGTTTTCAAGGTCAAAGTTTATTTAATATGTGGTATTGTAAGGTGGGCAACATAAATAGATCATCAAGTATTTCCCGGAAAAGCTAAATCCAACAACCAATGTGGCTCGCGATCGAGGTCTACAAAATTGGTATTTGGAATTGTATTAATAGCGATGGATTTGATATTGGTGAAATGATACAGTATGGTACATATCTTATAAAGATGCAAGCTCCTAACATTATTTTCAGTTTCAATCCTAATCATCATACCAACTAAAAGCTGGATGCTATTGGGCAGTTCCTCTCAATTTAGACCAATACAGACTAATTATGCTCATGCACCAAATTAAATGTCAAAACCATTTGGCTCTGCACTTGTATGGAACGTTCGGTTCGATACACCATGCTCCTAATCCTCAAGCAGTGCATGGCCATTACAATGTTCCACGGGAGATTAAAGAGAGAACTATAGTGTGGCCGGTGCCTTGACCTATTTGATCTGAATCATAAATCCCTTCTAATCAACAAATTCCATCTAGGGAACCGTTGGCCGTGGTCGATGTAGCATTAGGCCATCAGTGTAATTGCGAAGAAAAGAGAAGCATTGGAGCACTAAAATGTAGAACAGTCTTGTAAAAACTTTGACCTATTAATTTCCGACTAATATGCTGAATATTTGTCTATCTAACCATGGTACAAACCAAAGTTTCTAGCCTCGGTTATTGTTTGAAGTATTGTTCTGGCTTGATCAAGCAATAGAGAAACACCATGCGTTTCTTAAAGACTGATTAAGGGTGGTCAATGCCGATCAAAAACATGGCTGAGATCTCAGTGATGGTTACATTATCTCGGCCATAATTGTATGATTAAAAGTATTATTATTACGTACATGATGTGAAAAGTCGTTACCATATAGTTGTGGCACATTGCGAAGAGCCATTAACATGCAGTCGCTGCATGTCCCGTCAATATTGGTAAAAGACAATAACCCCATCTTTTATATGGTGGAAACAGGGGATCTCCGGATAAGTCATTATGACGATTTTACTCTCGCCTTTTCTACTTTTTTTCTAAAATCTAACTGATTTGAACATCAAACAATCCTCCGTTGGAAAACTCTGACAAGAGGATTTTGATTTCAAATCGGTTCTACATCCTATTAGATCAGTCAACCATATCACCAATAGCTTCTTTATTCATTAGCACAGTGCTTTCCATCTCGAAGCGTAGCTGACCTTACCTTCACCGTGGGTGGCTACTCACTTTTGCCAACCTCGACCTTCACCTTGGATTATAGCGGCAATCCCAAACAAAAATATTAAACATTCTTTAATCATTGACCATTACAATCCAAAGATTCGCTAATTCGAAATGATTGGAAGAACTCTCGGTCCACTCTAGAAACTCAAGTTAGAGTCTCAATTACAGTGTGGAAATTTTAGGGTAGAGTTGGCTCCGTTTTCTCTCAGATTGGTGGTTTCTACGTCACATCATGCCTGGCCAAACCTAGTGAAAGCTTGGGAATTTCCCACATTGGAACCACTAAATCATCGGAGGGTCTGGTCCTTTTGTCAATGCGCACCCCACTAATACCTTGCCCCACCTTCCCATGCTCAAAAATAATGAACCGTTGGACTGTGGAGATTTGAGGAGCCAACGGTAGGACCAAAAAATAAAAAAGGCATCAGCCAAGTCAATATTGGAGCAGCGGGAGGCTGGAACGTTAACATCTTTCACCCGACGTACAGTACCAATGCACTAAATGCATCGAACGCATTGGTAATTCGAGCCATTCCGGACGCAAAGGAATGAGGGGGAAAAAAGCAACGCATTTGTTCTGAAACGGGGACAAACTCTACTGCCATAACAGAGGGTGGGGCAAACTGTGGCTACAACTCACTCTAGGTCCAATCATTCGTGCTGAGAGGCTTCACTGGGTGTCATGCGATTAGGGACCTCAACAAAATTATTTTTGGACTAGTGGGTTGGTTGGTGGTCACGGCTCGCAGCTGGAGAGGATTTGGCCCACACTGGAGCGAGGTGTCAAACGATGCGCAGGATGGCTTTTTTTTGTGAAGGTTTTCTTTTCTTTTCTTTTTTTTTTTTTGGCATTCAAATCCATATCATCTATCTCGAAAATAAACGATCCTCATTCATTCTTGGAATATAATGATGCATCATTAATGCGATACAATATGTGTAGTGACGAAGATGAGCCCTCCGTAACGTGGCAGCTATCCACAATGAAAATTTTTGCAATTGATTTTCCTGGATGCATGCTTGTGTAGTACATGGGCGGAAAGGATTCAATGAGTCTATCATGGTTTACCATATATCAAGTTAAATGATGAGGGCAAGACTTGTGATGCGGCCAGTTGGCCATTTGGCTCTTGAGTTGCCCTTTGCAAGTGGCAACTTTGGAAAAAAAAAAATTTTAATAATGAAATTCTTCTAAAGGGAGATTAGTAGATTCGCAGAGTGCTCCTTGCATAGCTTTTGACTAATTGGTCATGATTGGTCTCCGGAGTTCTATCTATACTTCAGGGGTCAGGTTCAGATCTCATGCGATGAAGATAGAGCTCTAATGTTCGATACAATTCATGATTATGTTAGGATTAATATATATGATATAACTTTTTAATGGCTTTAATTGCTCCATCTAGCCTGAGCAACGAAGGTTTATTATGAGCAACATCAAGCTCCATTTGGAGATAAGAAATTAAGTGCCTCGTGGGATGGTGATCCCTTTCTATATGGGCCCCCACAATCGCAGAGATAGTTGCTTCTTAACGGGCTATTGTTGCAGTCAAGGACTTATGATTCGACATGTGAAGTATTGTCCGCTCTGATTCAGGAGATCTCATAATTTTGCTTCCTTAAATTTCAATCAAAAAGATACTTCATATGAGGTGGATGGTTCCTTCTTATATAAGCCAAATTTTTTTTTTTTATTTACAACCAATATAAGACTAATAATGTCTTCTTTCCGACACCACAACATTTTCTATACATCTATTTTTAGTTATGTAGGGGGATCTAAAAGTCTTAGCCCAAATAGTTTGAGTGGTTTGTCTACATTTCTTAGAAGTCATTTAGTGATTATGAAACATTTCAAGACAAGCCATAGGAGGTGTTTCGTAGAAAGTAGCACTTTTCCTGTCTTTTATAATTCAATCATTTGTCTTTCTAATACTAGCAGACATCATTAAATTTTGTATCTTTTGCATCAATCCATTAATTTCTGAGTAGAAACATTTGAAACTTATTGAGCTTTATTTAACCTTGCATCAAAATAAACCATCGTGAAAATATGCTCAAAATCATCCTCTCAGTCCTCTCACAGGAAACATTGACTCAATTTTTTTCCTCATAAACAATTTAAGATTTTTCACATATATAACCTTAGAATTATGAATTATTATATATTTACTTTTTGAAAATTATAATTTATGTATGTACCCTTCAATTCGCTCTATTCTCATTGATACCTTATCAGTTAGGTTCTTGGTTGATTGTGTTAATAAATAACTATTTTATGTGTAACTTGATTCTATTAATCTTAAATATTCATACCTGAAAAAATTATGAAAAAGTATGGCTTTTTATGATAAATTTTGCAAGAATATTAATGTAAAAGAATAAAATAGTTATTGTACCCTTAAAACGACTATTTAGTAAGACATATTAGGTAAAAATATATTGAGAAAGGGCATTGTTGCAAAAACAAATTGAATTAAGGGGGTATGCAAATAAAATTAGTAAATAAATAATGACTTTTGAGGAATAAATATGTGATAATCTATATTTGCTAGGTTGTATGTATAGAAACTTCTTTAAGTTTAGGAGAGACAAATTCACACCTTCCATTCTATAGCCGTATCAGCCCGGCTTCAACCTGGATCAAACATCCTCTTGCTCAAATGGCAAGGAGTAATATCATTCGAGCAAGTACTAATGATTATGATTCAGTTTTAATATAGTTGAGGTGAAAACATGCTTGATCATGAGTGATTACCAACCAATCCACCAAACAATTGGTAGATCTTAGACTCAAACCTGACACTCATTTACTTGACCACAGAACCTGTATTCTCATGATTCACATGGAGTCGAAACTTTAATTTTGACTGAATTTAAATGGAGACAAGAAGTGTAAAAGTCAAAAACCTACTGTTTTTGACCCAACGTTCACCAAAATAGCTCGTTTTAGGTCAGCTTCTGGTCCTTTGCTGGACAAAAGAGAAAGCAACCTGCATACATGAGGAAGAAAAGAGGGTTTCTATCACAGCAAATTATGATCGCCGGAATACCCAAACCTAAATGACAAGGTTAAGAAGATACAGATGTAGGTATCTTTGATGCCAATGCGATGCCTTCCAACTTCTTGAACTTAACTTGGAAATTATATATTTATCGTAAGGAATTAAATGCATGTTTGGAAAACATTTCTTTTTAAGATGTGGCATTCAGACATGCAATAGATCATCGTATCGCGGCTCTAAATTAAATCAAGTCTAAATGCAGATATTGGGATGATATGACACCAATCGAAATTGGCATAATTGTTAGCATCATATTTCAGCCTTTATCTTCTCAAGGACGGGGATGTCAGCTGATCATATTGACATAGTATCTATTGTAGTACAATTTTTTTTACCAATATTAAAATTAAAAAGAAATGCAACACGAAAACTTTCCAGTGTGTCCCCATGAGATCCGGTCTATTATAATTTAATGCTGTTGCCCTTGGTCAAGCACACGGTATGTATCTAACCCATTGCTTCTGACTTCTGAACGTAGAGCATGTGATGGATCCGAGTGAACCGGATTAGGGCCTCGCAGTGCCGCTCACAGCTACTTTTTTTTTTTTAAGTATTCAAATTCCGTGACAGCGGAGAGGGTATAGAGTGGGCATGCCGATATATAATTTCTAAATTTTTTGAATTTAATATATATCCAAATAGATCTTCATATGTTCTATTGCAAATCCGGTAATTTTACTCCTTTCAATCACGTCTGACCGAGTTCCGTGTAATTGTAGGGGCTCTACCATAGTGTGTGCTTATATATATATATATATATATATATATATATATATATATATATATATATATATTCGTGTCAAAATTAACTTTCTTGGCTCTATCTAGCTCTAAATGTCGTGAACGTGTCAAAAAAAAAAAAAAAAAAAAGGGAGAGTCTGAAACGGAATTTACTTGAGGAAGTTGATGTATTAAAAGCGAGAAACGGAAGTGTGATAATTAGTCTGGTCTATTTAATTTAGGTGATTTCATAGATTTCTTATCATGCGAGGTAACTTTATATAATGTTCTGGCCAAAGTTATCACTATGATGACAATATTTGCAACTTTTGAGGCAAAAGATGATGCTAGAGTACTCTATGACAGGGAACGCATCATAGGCTGTACACTACCATGATTTTTATGTCGGTTAAATACAACAATTTTTCCATTCAAATAATTTCCTTCCATTGAATGCTTCCTTCGCCCGGGTTAGAACTTAAAACACCGTGACTCTGTTTTCCGTGGAAAAAACCTACGAATCTTGATGTCAAACAACTTATGTTTCAGACTTTATCCTAGATTATGTCTCTCAAGCAAGCGGAACTAAAATAGCAATGTACTCTAGCTAATCCCTGTCCAGAAAATTGTTGCACTTTTTTGGTAAGAGAAATTCTAATGTGGCCATTTAATTTACTCTTTATATAGTTTTTCAAATACTACAAAATATCACGAATACTATAAAATATCACATGCACAACAATAGAGCATTTATAGACCAAAATAATTTATACATAAAGATAAAATTAATCTTCATTTCGGATCAAAAAATAAATAATCAATAATTTTTTTTATTTAATAAATTTCTCTTATGATCAAAACCTTATTCATAGCTCCATCCTTGATCTTTCAAATGAGGAGACAAAGTAAGAAAGGCAAAAATAGGCTCTCCATATACCTCTAATTATCACTCTCCAAGCTGTCGATGTTTACTTTAATCAATCATTCCAATCAAAATTAATCATTAAGAGATGTCAAAAGCATGTACCATAAGCTATCTCCAATGATATCATGGGCTTTATTCTACTCTACAAAGTATGATGTCAATGTATTGGCTAGCCTATAGCATAGTTGCTTATCATTTTTAAAAATTAAGATGAAAGTGGATCAAATAATATCAATGTGGACTTATCTTCAAATTCAAATATTTTTTAATACGGATAGAAATTTGGGTATCCAACTAATATTCGCATTCATATTTATTTTCATCAAAAAAAATAAATATAAATATAAATAAAAATTATTTAATTTTATTTATAATTTTTTTAATTAAACTCATGAATTTAAGATAAATATATTTAATTTATTATTTATTCAATAATATTTTTGATTATATAGTAATACAGTTTAATTATCTAACTTAATATTCCTATCTATATTCATATTTTCAAAATCTAATTTATATCTATATTTAATTAAACTAAATATAAATATAAAATTTTATATCTAATTAATATTTATATTTATTAAATAAAATAAATATAAATATGGATATATCTTATCCAACTTCAATCCTTATCAAATTCCACACCTGCTATCAGAGAGCACAATAATCTAAGATAAATTATTAGTTGGACCCACTTTATGGTGGGTTATTAATAGTTTATTAGTTGAAAGGAGGGGAGAAAATTAAATACATAGCTGTGCGGGTGCTTTTAAATATGAAATGAGGAATTGTAACCAAAAAAAAAGAAAAAGAAATGAGGAAACTTTACCAAAAAAAAATATGAAATGAGGAAAGAGGATTAGATTATTAGTTTTTTTTGTAATCCAGCGGCATCACAAGGTACCAACTGGACTCCCGTTTACGCTTTTTGTAGTTTTCAAAGGGTTTTTTTTTTTTTTTTTTGGTAACCAGCTTTCATGGTACAGACAAGATGACACGCAAAGCACATACGGAGACGGAAACATCCGAGGGCGGTCGGTAGAGAGAGAGAAAGGGGTTTGGAAGGCCATTGACGGAAACGAACAACGAAGTAAAAAGAAAAAACCACCCATATCCCCGATAAAATAAAAATTTCCTACCCTTTTGTTTGCCCTTTTTCACTTTTACCATTAATTTGTCTGTTTGCCGAATAATTGGTGACGGCCAGCAGGTTGAAGAATGTGTCGGTCGCTTTCTTTTCCACCCCGCTTTAACTCCCATCTTAAATTTTCATGGCGGGACTTCTAAACCCACCCTTCATTTATAATCCATACACCATTCGTACCCATCTTTCAGAGCATTTTAAATTTTTAATTATATAGAGTAATCGATTCATCTAATGGGGAGTGTATGTATAGCTCTCTTTTGTTTTATTGACAACAGTAAGCAGTTCCTTTTGGCGAAACCACTGCGTCGTACCCCCTGTAAGAGAGAGAAGAGAGTAAAGAGGGCAGCCAGGAGGAGGGGAGAGAAATCCGAATGCTTTTTTTTTCTTTCCTCCTTTCTTTTCCATTCTGATCTCTCAGAACATTTCCTTTTGCCCCTCATTTTAATCCTTTTTTTATTTTTTTATTTTTTTTTCTTTCTTTCTAGATTGGGGTAGGAGGTGGCGCTCTTTCCTTCATGCTGAAGCAAGCTTGAGAAATCGGAAAGAAACGCAGAGATAAAGAAGAGACAAAAAATTAAAAAAAAAAAAAAAAAAAAAGGAGGGGAGGGGGTTTGCAGAAGATTCCTCTGGGCGGTGGTTTGGTGTGTCGCCACCTTTTAAGCCACCATTTCGAGGGCATTTCGCTCCTCCTCTTCTTCTTAGCAGTGTCTTGGTGGTCGTTTGGTTTTCTGGTCTGGGTTTAAGGTTCCGGGCCTCTTAGTTGGGGGAAAGTTTGGATTTTGATCCTTTATTCCTGCAAATTTTGTCTGGGGTTGGTTGGAGGTTGTTTTGTGGGTTCTTGGCCTATTTCTTCCCGAATCTCTGCAGGCATTGGGATTTCTGAGAGTGGTGGAGTAATATTTGTGGTTCTTTTGGGGCGTTCTTTTTGAGTAGAACGGGGTGAGGAGGAGAGAGGGGAGAGAGAGAGAGAGAGGAATGGCCGGAGGCGGAGCGGCGCCGGCACCGAAGCCAGAGGAGTTGGTGCCCCACCCGGTGAAAGATCAGCTGCCCAATGTTTCCTACTGCATCACTAGTCCACCTCCATGGCGTGAGTTTCGCTATATTTTTTTAAAAATAAATCTTTTGATCCTTCTTCTTTCTTTGTTTTTTTTTTTTAAAAAAATAGTTATTCAGGTTTTTTATCTTGTTATTGTTGAGGTAATAAAGGCCACTAGTCGCCATTTTGATTCTATTTTTGGTAACCAACAAACATAGTCGGGAAAGATGCAATTTTTGCTCATTCCTTTACTCTTTTCTACTTGAACCTCTTTGAGTTTTTCCCATTTTCTTATTCTACTTCGTGTTTTGGTAACCCAATGTTTGTATATACAAACATCCAATTTGTACTTAGTTGGCTGTATCTCGTTTTTCTGGGCAGAAAATCCCGAACGGTTCTGTTTTCTTTCCTATTTGATTGTTGTAGAGGCTTTTTGTTAATTAACCGTGCTTTCTTCCAAGTTTGTTTCCATGTTTTGTTCCAGAGGTCATATGTTTTCCGACAATCCTGTCAATGTGCCTTTTTTAGAAATTCTTTTTGAGCACCCCTGGGCCTGATTTGCATTTTCTTATGTGTTTTAACTTTTTATAACTATCATAAGTGATCTGATGGGAGAATGATGATTTGATCTTGGTATTTTTGTGGTTGTTTCTGATGCAGCTGAGGCCATTCTTCTTGGTTTCCAACATTATCTGGTTATGTTGGGCACTACTGTTATCATCCCCACTGCACTTGTTCCTCAGATGGGGGGAGGCAATGTACTGAATTCACCATCTAGAAATAAACTTTTAATTGAACTATGTAAATTGTTCTATTTTTTGTCGTTGATTCCTAATCTGAATATCTTGTTTTTTTTTTTTTTTGCTTTTTGGGATCTATTAGGATGAGAAAGCGAGGGTGATCCAGACTTTGCTTTTCGTGGCTGGTTTGAACACTCTGTTCCAAACCTTCTTTGGAACTCGCTTGCCAGCTGTAATCGGTGGATCATATACCTTTGTTTTGCCGACCATCTCTATCATTTTGGCTGGTCGTTACAGTAATATTGCGGATCCTCATGAGGTTGCCATTATGACTAGACTCCTTCATCTTAAACATTGTAGTTCTCTTTGGTTAAGAATTGACAGCTATATATGATCATCTTGCAGAAATTCCTCCGAATCATGCGTGGAACTCAAGGTGCTTTAATTGTTGCTTCAACCCTACAAATTATTGTAGGTTTTAGTGGCCTGTGGCGAAATGTCACTAGGTTAGTATGGAATTAATGTCCTTCAGCACAAGTATGGTACCGAGCAATGGTATTCTAATTTACATTTTCTTGCCTCTTTAAAATATATGCCCAGATTTTTAAGTCCACTGGCAGCAGTCCCTCTAGTCGCACTAGTTGGGTTTGGACTCTATGAGCTTGGTTTTCCTGGGGTAAGCTGTTACTTAATTGTCTTCACACAGCATTTGGATTGACATAAGATATGCAAATAATAGCACACTGGACCTTGTGATGATAATGATTTTGCTTGTCATGCTTTGGGCTGCTGTTGATATTACACAATCATGAATTTGCAAACGCTGACATTAAAATGTCATGAATTCCCAGGTTGCCAAATGCATTGAAATTGGTCTTCCACAGATAATTCTTTTGATCATATTTTCACAGGTATTCCAGACTGAGGCTTTGCATGCAGATGTAGAGAACCATTAAAGTGCATTCATCCATTTATTCTCCAGCATGCACCAACATGTCATGCATGACTGTTGCTAAATGCTTGGCAGGCATTATCACTGACTTCTATTGTTTTTGCACAGTACATACCTCATGCTATACATGCAGAGAGGCCTGTATTCGATCGATTTGCTGTCATTTTCTCAGTTGCAATTGTATGGCTTTATGCATTTTTGCTCACTGTTGGTGGAGCATATAGGCATGCAGCACCGAAGACACAATTGCATTGCCGTACTGATCGTTCTGGACTTGTCAGTGCAGCTCCCTGGTATGCTTCAATCACTTTTTTTATCGAGACGGTCCCTGAATCGGTGATTCTGTAAATGCATTTAAAGGACATCCTTGTTATGACTAATTCTATCCTCTGATCTGGTATTGGAATACATTGTGCAGGATAAGAGTTCCTTATCCTTTTCAATGGGGAGCACCGACATTTGATGCTGGTGAAGCTTTTGCAATGATGGCTGCTTCATTTGTTGCCCTTGTAGAGGTTAGACTGCACTGTATTTTCTTTAAATAGGGATGCTATCTAGGCCATGACTGCCATGCTAGAGCTATACTAAACAGTTCAGTGTGTCTAATTTGTATTTTTTTCAATACATTGTGTAAATATGCAGTCCACTGGCACTTTCATTGCGGTTTCAAGGTATGCAAGTGCAACCCCGGTGCCTCCTTCAATTCTTAGTCGTGGCATTGGTTGGCAGGTATGGAATTAAACAGCCATTTCCATTGAACACATGATCAAATTATTTATCCCACAATTTGGACAACTGATGATCATATTTGTACTGCAATTTCAGGGAATTGGTATCTTGCTGGATGGATTATTTGGAACTGCAAATGGGTCCACGGTATCAGTGTAAGGCTCAGATGAAACATTTCTTGGCATCTTTGAAACGTAGACAGAGATATTTCTTGCCTGAAATCTTCATATTTAACCCTGCTACAGTGAAAATGCTGGTTTGCTAGCCTTGACACGTGTTGGAAGCCGGCGAGTTGTGCAAATATCTGCAGGATTCATGATTTTCTTTTCCATCCTTGGTGAGTTGTTCATATGTTGGTGCCTCTTGCTACATTCTTACAAATAATTGATTGTCAGGGAATCTGAATATTAGTCAAATGTCATGGACTTAGCACAAGAAATCCAATATTTTTCTCTCTTCCTGGTTCTAATTGATCTTCATAAATAGTATTAATGTAATCATGTGCATCACATGTTCAAGAGCAATGTAGAGCTTATACATAACTCGTGAAGAGATACTGTTGTTTATATTCTTTGCAGTCTTTATCGCATCTCTGGATACATAATTGAAATAGAAATTCATATAACATTGTTGAAGTCTGCTTTCCAAGGAGTTTCTCTATAAGTCACTATGTGAAAGTGATGAGTTTTTTTTTTTTCATGGTACTACTTAGCCAGAATAAAATGCACATCGGATTGGTTGATCTTTGTAGTTGCTTACAATTCTTAATCTTTAGTATCTGAATTGTGTCATTTTATCATCATTCTTTTTGTTTGTATTTGTTGCTGTTTTGATAAAAATCATTCATCTCATCATGGTAGAATATCATGAGAAATTATATATATATGTTATGAGTTCCAAGTAAAGTGACTCATACCAGGAACTTAGTTTTAGTATATAGTTTGACTGCCAAAGATGACCTATCAATTTCCTTATGTCATTCAGGAAAATTTGGAGCAGTTTTTGCATCCATTCCAGCCCCTATTATCGCAGCTTTGTATTGCCTTTTCTTTGCATATGTTGGTAAGTACTAGGTATTGAAAATAGCTTATGATCACAATGACTTAAAATTCTTAACTTGCACTCTTGTTTAAATTATTTTTTGATCCTAAAGTGATGTTGGCATGCATATACAGGTGCAGCAGGTCTCAGTTTCCTTCAGTTCTGCAATCTCAACAGCTTCCGAACAAAGTTCATCTTAGGATTCTCTGTTTTTATGGGCCTATCAGTTCCACAATACTTCAACGAATACACTTCGGTTGCTGGTTATGGTCCAGTTCACACTCATGCAAGATGGGTACGTAAATGAGCCACATGCCAGGATCACTCCCAGTTTTTTCAATTTCTGAAGTTTATTGCCACTATACTGATGGTTTCTGTATTTTTCCCAGTTTAATGATATCATTAACGTGATATTCTCGTCAAAGGCATTTGTTGCTGGCCTTGTGGCTTTTTTCTTGGACAACACCCTGCACAGGCGTGATAGTGCTACTAGGAAAGACAGGGGTTATCATTGGTGGGACAGGTTCCGGTCCTTCAAGACAGACACCAGAAGTGAGGAATTCTACTCATTGCCGTTTAATCTCAATAAATTCTTTCCATCTGTGTGAGGTTGCGGCCAAGGTGTCACTCGGAATGCATGTATCTCGTCCATGAAGAGTTCTTTGGGCTATGTTATAGGGTTCATTTCCTTGTCCCAGGGAAAATCTGTGGTATAAATCAATCCTGTGGATTTGTAGGTTACACTCTCATTTAATATATGTTTAATTTGTACATGTGATAGCTGACATGGATTAAATTAGGAAAATTATTCTGCATTTTCAGTCCCTGTTGTCCATCTTACTAGCTGCCCCCTTTTTTTTTTGTCCTCAAGTCTTTATTTCCTTCCTGTATTCAAGATTGAACAAATTTAAGCTAGTGATCTCAATGGTATGTTCTGACAATGAATTAGTGTCATGGATAAGAAAAACCTTGTGTGAAACTGACACAATTCTTTTAGGCTTGCTTATAATTCTAATGTTCTTTTAAATAATTTTTATGCAAGCCTATCGATAAATATATGTTTTAACAGGCTTGGGCAGCTGTGAAAATTGTAAAGAAATAGACTAATAAAGCAATCTTTAGCAGATACATAGTCTGTTAGTGGCATGTGTGGATCTATATGTGCGTTAATTTTCACTGTATCCAGAAGGTTTGATAGTCATCAGCTGGCCATACATGTTAGAAGTTGCTCAAGGTTTATTAATGTCACATCTGAACCTCCTGATTTTATCACTTCCAGTGGCTTAAATGCCAGCAATTTGGGACATTTGAGTTCTGTAGGTTGAGTTGCTGCAAATACTTAATTGTTGCCTTCTTGTCATCTATTTCCCTTCTGTTCCTCCATACATTCAGGGAAGGTTAGACATGATCAATATATTAAATTAAAAGGAACTTTAATAGCATATATCCATCTGATAGCTGCAATAGACCTTTTGCCATTTCAAGATGGGATTGAATTGACAATTTAATTGCTATAAAATTTCTTTCATCACTGTTTTTTTTAATTTTTTGGTAGAATTTCATTACTGTTTTTCGCTGTAAAGATCCATAAGAATAGTTGTCTCTAGTTGCTCAAGATATAGAGCTTAATTTATCTTTCATATTTTTGAAAGATTGACCGAGCAACACTCATTGTGGCAGTCTCAAATCATGAATTGGGTCCCCAAGCAGTGTAAGCATTTCAGTGTACGCATAAATTAGCCAAATAGATCTGGCTAATCCTTTCTAAATTAGAAGGCTTTCCTTCAAAAATTAGAAAGGAGCAAAAATATAGACGATATCTGGAGCATGTTTGCAGAAATAATCTTCCTTTTGTTAATATTCAATCATATATGATCAGCATAGAACAAGTCTACCATTAATCTCTTCTCTGCTTTATCTAGTTTCTGTTGGCAAAGCATTCAGATCTTAATTTTCATGCTTGTTTTCTTATAGATTGTATAGATACAGTGAAAATGGTTAACATATATTGACTAGAAAACTAGAAGAAGATAATAAGAAAATGAAAAAAAAACCAATATCAACATGTTCGTTTGTGCTTATAGTAGAACTTGTTTACCTCTATGCTTGGCAGGAATTGGCTCCTAGGATATTCAACATACAAGTATGACATATATGTACAATTCATAGCCAGCCATCTATATGTCGAAATTTTCTTACTTTATGGTAAGTGCAGTAAATATGAAGATGCAATGCTTCTAACTTAAAGATGTTACCTAACTGTGCCATGTAAAAATCGAGAATTTGAAATTTAGTCTTTACATGATTTTAAGTTCTTGAGAGAACGGGGTAGCAACTGCGGCTAGGATAAGGAGAATTTTTCCTACTTGACCTACTAGAAAATGTGAATTCTCACAGTGCTCTGTTCATTAAAAGTCTGCCTGTCCACGTTTGATTTTTTTTTCCTCCATATTATTAATTTTAATCATAAAAGGAATTCATTGAGCTTGGATCTTTTAAAGAGAGCAGAGAGAGAAGTATTTTGTAATCTGGTAGAAGATAACAGAAGCTAGTTTTTCTCAAAAATGTTGAAAATGGCTGCCAAAAAAAAAAAAACAATGGGGTGTTATGTGGCCATCAGCACTATTAAAATGGTGAGCATGCGCGCCAGTAGATAACCATTGCTTAATTATATTTCAACTTACCGAGCACGAATGCCGCCAAACTTAGGTATGGAATAATAATGGTTCAGCACGGTGCATAAAAAGTTGGACTTAATTGGCCTGGAATTGGGGACTGGACACCTCATGGGAGCTCATGTGATTCAATTATGGTGGTTTGTCACATCACCCAGTGTTCGGAACGAGGCTAAAGCCTGGCTTGTCTTTGAAAAAACTTTCATCTCCCATGCTCTTCCCTTATTATAACTTATCTCCCTGCTGTACCATTTCTTTTTTAAATTTTAGTTCCATCATTACCGGCATGTGAAATTTAGTCTTAGCATCATAAGAATCTTACTTTAATACTTAAGAAGTAATCAATTACATCTTTGACTTCTTGTATTGTGAACGAGCACTTTAATCGTTCGGACCTAAAAATATTAGGCACATTGGTGTACTTTAGAAAAAAAAAAAAAGTCTTTGATATCTTTTGTTAGTGAGGAAAGCCATTTGCTCTACGGTGAGTAATAGACGTTTCCAAGTTGTAGTTACAGAAGAAAACGTAATAAAATGAAAATTGCATGGAAACGTAACAAGCAGGCAAAATCTTTTCATATGGGGGCAGTTCCACTCACAAGGGCCCTTTGGTTTAGCGAAAATTTCTTGAAGTTCTCCTATGGATTACCTTTACTTGGAATGCATGGTTGTTCCAATTTTAATGACCATTATTATGATGCATCCAATGATACCTACCTGCAGCTATCTGGAAATCCTGGAGCAACTTTAAAGCATTGGAAGGCCAAGGCCACTTCTGAAAACCAACTATTGGAATCTGATCTTCCCTAATTTACATGTAATGCTTTGATGGTTACCGTTGCACAGAGCAAAACTTTCATGTATGATGACCGAACCTGCATCGAGCTTTGTGTGTTTGCATACTAGATTGGGTCAGAAATATAGATTCTGTGTGCATTATACTCGTCCAAGTTCAAATTTTCTGGATACAGCATCACAGAAGCAAATCTAGAACATCCCTGGTTGCCAAACACAGAGATGAGGGATCTGGAATGAAGTCTCTCCAATTTCTCCTCATCTTTATTCTTTTTTATGTGTGATAGCAACATAATTTAGGATGATTTTATTCTAAGGTCACAGTGGACCAACCGACCAAGTCCACCGAACAATTTCTTTTCTACCTTGAACAAAAGTTAGAATTAAAAACATTATTTTTTAGGTTAAATACTCAAGTATAGGCACCATTATAATGTAATAATGATAAGATAGCGACAGCTATTGAAAATCTTGTTGTTAATATAGATGGTATGATGAAATTTATAATATTTCAATGACGATGGTTCTAGTTTCTCTAATGTTTAAAATTCAGGGTTCCAGTAACATGCCAGTATACTTTTTATGTCCTCAGCAAAGTTGATATTGTCTTTATACAAGTTGCCTGTAGCAACTTCCTTATTTCTAAAAAGAGGTCGGCGCTACACTTGCAGCTTACGTACCGAGCTGTTTCTAACTTCCAATGTTCAAAAGATTGATCAGTACATCTTAGAAACGGTCATTAGGGCACCGGCATGAGGCAACGGGCCCTTGGGACCACAAATTGTCATAAGAGGAATAGGGACCATTTTTATGCGGTCAAGTTGCAATAATAGCATATATCTTAAAAACGCCTGTCATAACGTCGTTATAGGCAAGTCTGGGAACCCCTCGTAAGTGAGAAGCGTTTATAGGTGAACCAGTAACTACCTTTGAGGGAACAAATAAATTTTATTTACGGCTAAATGAGTTTATAGATAGAGATAGTTTCAAGATAGGTTTACCGCATGAAACAACCACGAAGGAACATGCACAATGATGGACGAAAGGGAAAAAAAAAAAAAGCATGACATGGATGGATTTGTACATGTTATTTCACGGTGACTCGGTTTGATTGATTCACCAACTCCGTTGATCCGGTCTAACTAAAAATTACCTAATATCAAACTATAAAATGTGAGGAAATACAAAAATGCTACTAGAAAGATAGTGATTGGTTAGGTCGTATCTAGGACCTTAATTGACATCACGTAACCCACTGTGGTTTACATTAATCACTGACCACTAGCCAGGATTGGTGAACTTAGCGGTGACCAAAAAAATGGGCGACATGCATGAATACTCATGGAACAGTGTTCCACCACCATTATTTTCAACTTCCCTGCCTTTTGTTTTTTTCTTGATGGAAAATGGGAGGGGGGACAGTTATGAATATATGTACAAGGAGCATGAGAATAGTATAGAGATTTTAGCAAAATAGACGAGGGAAGGTTAAACCAGGTGGCACCTGATCATGTGGTCCTTCTAGATTTTGCCATGGTTCTTTGATTCCAATCATATGAGCAAATCATCAGTATTTAAGGCTAGAAAATGATACATGTCAAGTGAAGAAACATAGTGAATGATATCGATGTCTGTGGACCAAGCAGGTCTCAGGTGATGGGAGCATAACTTGGAACTAGTAGAATGATTTAATAAAAATCCAAAAAATCAATGGATTGCAGATCTGGCATAACTCAAATATCACACTTCCGCCTGTGGCCATTAGCCGATCAAAATGCCGCTCGTTATTTACAATTCATCCTATCATTTGGGGAACAATGTGTTCGAAGTGTGAACCGGATGTAGGATACATGAAATAGTCCATGTAGTGCTCAAAGTTACAAATGAAGGATTTTGGAATTAGTACATAAGTTAAGAATAAGTGAGCTAGTGAAGATGTTGACCTGTCAAAGTGAGAATATAAGGTAGACTTTGATAAATCAACGAGCATTATTTTGAGTATGATGTAATCAAATTGTTCTACATTAATAGATGGTCGGCTCATTCTTGTGATTCCTGAAGGTGCATGAGATGAGCAAAAATGATGCAAACGGTTATGGGTATGGGTAACCAAGGTCGATAAGCTTGGAAACTTGTTTGTTGAACAAAATATTACGTTTTTTGTTACATCACCAGAGATGGTATTGGCTGTTGTGGCATTCAATCACATTGGAAGATATAATTAAGCTGGAACGTTGAAGTGCAAACTGAACTGGGGATATAGTTTTTCTAGTGTTTTGAGTTATAAGAGCGCTTTCATGGCAGGTGTACATGAGGAAAGCGCTAGGACAAAAAGAGCTTGCTTCGAGCCGGTAGAAACTATTAAACTGAAGTTTACTTTTTGATGTGCCCGCGTCTTTTTCTTATCGTTAAAACTCTCTCTCTCTCTCTCTCTCTCTCTGTGTATGACACGCAATCATACACGACAGAGCCATAGACCGTCTCTAAAAAACTCGGTACAAATTGGTTGTGGACAATGTAAATAATTCTACAGCATGAGGTGCAGAAAGGTGCCACATATAAAGGAAATCCTTAGTCTTATGATCATCACAACCTCAACTATCTAGTTCAAAGAGAAGCATGGACAAATGAAATAAGAAAGGTTGCTGTAGATATCCATATATTGTAATCAAAACTTGAAGGCCCTAAGAGACCACTCCAGAAGAACATTATAAAACGAAGAAGAAAGCAGCTCAAGGTGGCCAAGCGTCACCAGCTCCGATGGTTCAACGACGCTACGAGCTACTCCGGCCGGTTTTAAATATTAATTCCTCGTCGGCAATTCTTCTCACGCTTCCGCCACCTTTTCCTACTTCACCCGTCCCTCTCTCGGGCACTTAACGCTTAATTAAGACCGAAATAAACTGCCGATCCTCCATTAAATGGACAATCTTGAGACACTTGCGCTCCCAAAGTGGTATTCATCATCGTCACCCTGTCCTCTAATAAGACAAGGCTAATTCCAAGCCCCTAAGATTCCCAAGCTACTCTCTACTCCTCCTTTTTCTCGATCAGAAGCCAATCAAAATGCGACACTGTTTCGTTTTATAACCGAAGTCAGAGAGTAGATAGGAAATTTGTGATCGGTTAGTTAACCTTGGTTCTTAGTCTCCAGCCGACCCGAAACTGGTGGAATGGAATCCAAAAACAATCAGAAAATAGTCTGGTGGGCTTCGGTCGATCAAATATTTGTAGATTTGATCTAAGCTATTCTCAAATTTGGCCCCAACTTACCCGAGTGTGTTCATTTAATCTGTCAGATATTGTTCAAAATGTGGCCTCGAGGCCAATTTGAGTGGACCCAAGTATGACCTTAATGATACACTCCATTTTTGAAAGAAATGACCAACAAGAGGACATGGACACCATAATTTTATCCAGAAAAATGCAATTTATGATGAGGACATGCTCACAGAGGAGAGCTGGCTTAGGCTAATAAACCAATATGATATATATATTTTTTTGTTAGTTAATATAGGAACATGACAATCTTTTCCACCTAATTAATCTCGTGACGCCCTTACCAAGCTTAACTCCTACTCAAGAGGGAAGGGCCAACTCATGGCTTAAGTCCTACTCAATCCTGTTGAATCTTCCATGATTCTAGTATTCCTTAGTTAGGAGCTCACATGGCTGATAAAGATTATGATACATAATGACTCTATATCTTTGATACCGCTTCTTGAGGACAAACAGTACAAAAGCTTAACCTAGTTGTTGGAAGGAGCAGTACAAACTAATACATCTGTATGACAGCTCTTTTATTAGTCAATGTGGGATTATGATATAAGGCCGACCTCTTGCATATAGTGTAACTATAAAATATTAGACAGAACTTAAATCTCCTCAGATAAAAATATAATATTAACTTCGATGGCAGAGTTAGGTACCTAGGCCGTCATCTCTCTTGGCTTGATGTCTGAACAAAAAAACAGGCATGAGATTGAATTACGTGACACCAGGACCACCATCACTTCACATGGCCTTATAAATGACATTTGATGGGTATGTGGAACTAATGGGAGGGTTTCTGACACACAGAAGGCTGTCTTGGAGGTGAAGAACCCCTAAACAAGGTATTGTTAACTTGGATGTGCGTCAGTCCAACAAACTGATATTATTGAAAATTGGACTCATTCCTCTGAAGTGGGTCGGTCACCTTCCAACAATGAAACCAGTCAGGTGACCAGTCCCAGTATGGTATACAGGGCAGTTGCTGATGAGGATGTGGAACAATAAGTATATGGATAGACCCAAGTGTACCAATGTACGACCACCATCTGATGGAAATTAGGTGATTGGTGTTTGATCTCAATTGTCCTGGGATTGTCTGTATTGCAAGAGAATATTTACAGAGATGTTGCAGGTGGGTGTGCTGAAAAATGCACCCCCCCAACACCGAACTTGTTTCGATTTTGTTTATTTTTAAGAACTTGTTTAAATTTTGGTTGGCGATTCGCATGATTTAATCTTCTAAAAAATAAACAAGAAAGCATGTTAATGACATCATCTTTAGATTATTGTTATAATTAGAATAATAGGTAATTAGAAAAAATGAAGATGCGCCCATACATGATAGTTTAATCACAGCAAGTTCCAGTGGAATAAGCGGAGCACTAAGCGAAAGATACTGTTTTGGGTCATGAGCTATTATTACCAATTGCATGCCACAGCACACAAAAGTCTGTAGACCCAATGGGGAGATAAGTGGTTTTAACTTGTCTTTTTTATTGGTGTAGAGCTGTTTGGAAACAAGAAATTTCCCATGTTAGGCTAGATGAGATGATTATGATTGGCTCTCAAACGAACACCATGCTCCCACAAATCGTACCAACACTATTCTGAAGAGTGCTGTGATTAGTTTGGATTTATAATTTTCTGTGATATATATCAAGTCTTACAGACGTGACTCTATGTTGTATGCTCACCGAACAAATTATGTGAGGAGTCCCATTTGATACCATAATTTCAGTATTTTCGTGAATTGCACTCGTTTGAGCGAGAGAGATCTTACCGACGCGTATCTTAAAATATGAGCTATCAAGTATTAATTAATTTTAAATTTTAACAGAAGTGCATCTCTTATCGGAGCAAAAGCATGGCTAGTTAGCAGCAGTGCTGAGGCTAGCATTTTTTAAGTAGAATAAGAAGAGTGGTAGTATTTAAGGCTATTACTTGGGGTCGCATCTTCCCTTGAGATAATATGATCTAGTGCCAGCTGATGAGCCTAATAAAAAGAGTTGGGTCCTGTTCACTCAAAGTCCAATGTACGATATACCCTAATTAAACAATCTTGTGGATCTCTGAAGTGCCTATTCTAAATCACACCCATTGGTTATCACACACCGACGTCATCCATGTGACTAGGAGGCATGTCGTACTTCGTGCACCAGACCTTGGTACTCGAAAAATTATACCCTGCGCGTGCACTATGTCGTGGTGCACCATACTAATCATATGTCTTGATTTTTTTGATATACATCATGTATTTATTATGAATTAAAAAAATTATTAGATGGACTAGATTCATAATTATGAATCTAAGATAAAATCATTCTAGCATATATTGTTATTATACAAAAAAAAAAAAAAAATATATATATATATATATATTTCATTCTTGATCCACAATAGATCTAATCCATCTAATAATTTTTATCGTAGATTACTATTCCACGTATATCTTAATTCATTTTTGCGGTGCACAGCTGATGTAGTGCACGTGATGGAGGATATAATCTCTTCAAGAACTCATGCTTCTTGTCGACCATTTGAACCCTCCCTTGTATTTGATGACAAAATTGGGCAATAATACGGAAGGCATATGCATAGTGCGGGCTTTGTATTATTCTAATTCCTAGAGCCCAAACTCAAGAAAGCGCTGGCCAGCCAGTGGGGCACCAACTCAGAAGAGGATAAGCTTGATGAGCTTTTGCTCCCATTCCATCACATCATGCGGCGAGTAAAAAGCAAACCAGGTTTTATCCATCCATATCCGTTCATCAATCTATATCCCTCCTCCCGGTGGAGGGAGGCTCACGCTCACTCTTTCTGAAGAATCTCACGCTTGCGGTGCCGGAACCCCTCCTCATCCAGCCACGTAAATTAACCAGGCTAGAATGCCGTTAGCACCATGCCGTCCGTTGACGTCACGCCACGTGGCAGTTAGGCAACCGACCCCTGCGCCTTGATAAAGGACCACCCTCGAATGCCCCACATCGGTTGGTTGAAGGTTCCTGCCATCCTCCTCCTCCTCCTCCTCCCATTCCTCTCCATCATCACCACCACCACAACCACCATCACTTAGAGAGAGAAACAGAAGAGACGGAGGGAGATGGGGAATTGTCAGGCGGCAGAGGCGGCGACGGCGGTGATCCAGCACCCGGGAGGGAGGGTGGAGAGGCTCTATTGGCCGACGACTGCGGCGGAAGTCATGAAGAGCAACCCGGGGCACTACGTGGCCCTGGTCACCCTCTACTTCTCTGAGGAGCAGCGCGAGGGCGGGGGCAGCATGAGGCTAACTCGCGTGCGGCTGCTCAAGCCTAAGGACGCGCTCCTGTTCGGCCACGTCTATCGCCTCGTCAGCTCCCAAGGTTCTAGCACGCACATCCTATTTTTCCAACTCTCTTACGACTCCATAGCTTATTTAATTTGATGCGTTATGGTCTTATGATTGTTTTCTGATCAGAGGTAGCAAAGGCTATTCAGGCAAGGAAGTATGAGAAGATGAAGAAGACGCAATCTGAATTGATCGAGAAACAGCAGGAGAGCAGAACAGATGGTCAGAGTAAGGAGGTCTTTGATGGGGGAAGACAGCTTGATTCGGATTATACAGATCAGGTAAATCCTATTCTGGTGACGACAAAGAAACCCTCAAAGATTTTAAGGGAAAACAAATGACATATTTCCAGTGTCAACCCATCAGATGTAGGATTTGTATACGAAACTGTTTCGATCTAATCTAGCTAGCCCCTTTAACTAGAATCAAAAGCTTATGAGAAATGAACGGGAAGTCAAAAGAGAGAGGTCCGATTGAAACAAGATAAGCCTTCTTTCTGGAGCGAATGAAATGTATCGTAGCAACTATAGAATTAAAAGTTCGAGAACTAATGTAGTTGAGGTCTGTTCTGAAAGCTCTGCGTCTTTTGTGAATGTTTCAGGTGGCAAAGCTGGAGAAAGAGCGAAAGAAGAGCAGCACACAGCCGGCTGGGAGGGCCAGACAATGGCGTCCTTCATTGCTGAGCATATCCGAAGTTGGAAGCTGATTTAGAAAAAAAAAAAAAAAAAGGGGTTTAAGCTTCTAATGCTGTTGTTATAATGAAAATAGCAGAATGAGACTTTGCCATCGGTTGCAGGTCATGAGATGGTTGGCTCATGTGGTTGGTGTGCCCGAAGATTCTACGAACGCTTTAAAAATGACAAAAATATAGCATCGGATGTGACTCTGCGGTAGAAAATTGTAGGAAAAGGAAGTCCCTGTAAAGTTAAGACAATTGCATGACGTTCCGTGATGTAATCAACCTAGTGTCGCAAATGAAGTTAGGTTCCTCCTCTTTAGTTTTCTGGTAAATCATGATACACAACAATATTATGATACCGTATCTACTCATCTCTGTTGAAAAGCAAACTTATAATTACTTCGTGTGCGTTGATCACACGTCGCAACGGGGCAATAAAAAGGGTCAAATCTGGGTTTGCTATAAGGAATAGAAAGAGACAGAGTTTTGGCAATTAAAGAACAGGTTTTTTTTTTTTTGGATATGTGCACGTGTATGTGCGTACATATGTGTGTGAGAGAGGGGGGTGGGTTGCGGGCTGTGCGGGAGCAGAAGATTGCACATCTGTGAGAGATATACTATAAGAGGCCAATTGATTTTTTTTTTTTTTATATATACATTTATGGCAATAATTCAAAGCCATATAAGGGAATGGCAAGTTTTCAAAAAAAAAAAAAAAAAAAATCATATTGGGATATATCTCAAATTCTCTCTCCCTCTTTTTTTTTTTTTTTCCTTTTAAAAGAAGACTAATGGGCAGTGAGCCCCATTAGCCACCAAGATTTATTAAAAAATCAAAGAGAGTTATGTACAAACCTCAAGGTTTACAGCCAAATATGGAAGAGAATACAGAGAATATGCAAAAAAAAAGAAACAATGGTCACCTGGTTGTAAAAAGATGAAAACAACGAAAACACATTGTAGAGAAGATGAAAAAAAAAGCTAGATATTTAGAAGCAAACTCAAAAACGCAGGGATCGGTGAAAACTCCCGATACTGCAAATCTCCATCATCGTCTCTCGAAAGAAGGCAGCCAAAAAAGCTTTAGAAAGAGGATCTGAAGAGCCGAAATCAGAGAGTATCCAAACTAATGCAAGATAAATGCCATAGTAGAGATCAAACAAACTTGACCCGCTGAGACAGCTATTGAGGCACACCCACCAATTGAGCTAGTACAATAAGCCTCTTTAATCTTTCCCATAATTTATAATATCTTGGGATATCTTTTTGACTACCTAAGAGGGACTGGTCATTAAGCAAGTGAATAACTTTGCGGGCAATTGATGATTCAGAAGACTTGTTTAAGAAGATGCGAGTATTCCTTTCTTGCCAGTAGCTCCAAACAAAGGCAGCAATAGATGAAGATGTGCTGCTGCGAGTCCTTAGCAAAATGATTGAACCTCCAACTGAAACAAAGATCCCTAAATCCACAAGTAGGTATATAAATAGAAAGAGAAGAGCAAAAAGAGTTTCAGAGAGAAGCAGAAAAAGGGTAGATTGTGAACAAGTGGTTGACAGATTTCATAGGGCCATCACATAAGCAACAACCACTTAGGTCAATGCCCCACTTCCTAGGTATGGCTTCTCTAGCATTCAGTTTGTTATGCAGACAAAGCCAAAGATAATCTTAGAAGAGCTTTCATGTTCCAAAGTGAGGATGCAAGGCCCCTCACCTCAAAAAAGGAGAATGCAAGGCAACAACAAAAAACTCTTGAGTTGATGAAATTGATTGAAAGACCTACGATGAGCTCAAAACAATATGAGATTAGCTTTAAAGCAGAAATGGAGCCTCCAGCAATGGAGAATATAATAATTGTGTCTGTTAATTGTGTCTTGAATCAATTAATGCCTAAACCCATGTGATAAATATGAAAGATCTTGCAAAGATTTCAAATGAATGGTGGCTAAGTATTTAACCCATATGACAAATGTGGGATATGCAAAAGAGTTGATAAGATCTTTAGATAGATATGATAAGGATATGCATAGATATGATATCATCTTGGAAGATCCTTACAAGTTATATAGATGCTATATAAAGACCACATTGTGTGGCATTTGATGCAAGCAAGCAAAATGAGTGTGAGCTTGTGAGAGCAAGTGAGATTTAGATATATTGGGACAAAGAGTTTGAGAGAATTTTGAGTATTTTGTAATATCTTCATTTTGTGAAAATTTTTTTGATCATCTTCACCCATGGACGTAGGCTTAAAAACTGAACCACGTAAATTTTTGTGTCTCATTATTTCTTTATCTTTATTTATTATTCATTAATTTATCTTTTTTCATACCCAAACAAGATCTGGATCTGGGGTTATTCCCAACAAACTGGTATCAGAGCTATTATAGCTAATTTTTGTTTGGGTTTTGAGATGGCAATAACAAAGTTTGATTTTGAAAAATTTGATCGCAATATAAGTTTCACTATGTGACAAGTCAAGATGCGCGCAATCTTGACTCAGAATGGTCTACATCAGGCACTACTGGGTACAGACAAATTACCCAGCACCATGGATGAGGCGAAGAAGCAGGAGATGGATGATAAAGCCCTTGCTTCTATTTAGTTATGTTTGTCAAATGAAGTCTTGCGAGAAGTCATGCAAGAGAAGACTGCCAAAGATTTATGGGACAAGCTTGAATCTTTATATGTTACAAAAAATCTCACCATCAAGTTGGTAGCAAAGCACCATCTTTACACAGTTAGCATGATCAAAAGTGCATCTATTAAATCTCATATTGATAATTTCTCCACCATCCTTATGGATCTACAAAACATAGAGATTTCTTATGATGATGAAGATCAAGCTCTTATGCTATTTCGCTTACTACCTCCATTCTACAAGCACTTTAGAAATACTTTAATTTACAGTTGGCCAACTCTAAAGTTAGAGGATGTTAAAGCAGCTCTATTTTCAAAAAAGCTTATTGATAAAGAGCTTAGCATGAGTAGACATGACAACACGATAGAAGATTTACTCATTAGAAGAAGATCTACAGATAGAAGCTCTGTTAATAGTCAAAAGCTAAGGTCTAGATCAAAGTCTAGACACAAAAATTTGACTTATAATTATTGCAAGAAAAAGAGGCATATCAAAGCAGAATGCTTTAAGTTGAAGAACAATCAACAAAATAGAGACCAGAAGAAGGATGAACCCACTGAAGCCAGTCTTGTGCAGAATCAAGAGCAATATGATGTTCTCTTGGTTAGTGATGAAGAATCCAGAACCAAAAGTGAATGGATTCTAGATATGACCTGCTTATTCCGTATGTGTCCCAATAGAGACTATTTCTCCACATATGAATCCGTAAATGGTGGAGTTGAGTTGATGGACAACAATCATACTTGCAAAGTTGCAGGAGTGGGCACGGTTAAATCAAAATGTACAATGAAGTAGTCAGAATCTTGACTGATGTTCGCATATTCCAAACTTAAAGAGAAATCTCATCTCTTTAAGTACTCTAGATACAAATGGCTACAGATATACTGATGGAGGTGGAGTTTTGAAGGTTGTCAAAGGCTCCTTAGTTGTGATACAAGCTGAGAAGTTGGGTAAATTATATGTGCTGCAAAGCTCTACAGTTACAAGTGCAGCAGCTGTGTCTACATCTTCCATGTCAGACTCAAATGTCACTAGATTATAACACATAAGGCTGGGACACATGAGTGAGAAAAGCTTAACAATGTTAAGCACAAGAGGTCTTTTTTGTGATCAGAGTACATCAAAATTAGACTTCTGTGAGCATTGTGTTTTCAAAAAATAGAAAAGAGTCAATTTCAATATGACAGCTCATAGAACTAAAGGTACTCTGGACTATATTCATTCAAATCTTTAGGGGCCTGCACGTGCCCCGTCAAAAGGTGGTGCCTGGTATATGCTTACCTTCATTGACGACTATTCCAGAAGATATGAGTCTATTTTCTGAAGCATAAAAATAATGTATTTACCACCTTTAAGCAATGAAAGGCCTTAGTTAAGAAGCAGATTGGAAGAAAAGTCAGGCAACTTGGGACAGACAATGGCTTGAAATTTTGTGAAGGTGATTTCAATGAATTTTATAAAATTGAGGGTATTGTTCGTACCTTACAGTCAGAGGCACACCATAGCAGAATGGTATAGCAAAGCATATGAACGAAACATTCTTGAAGGAAGTTCGCTGCATGTTATCAAATTTTAGCCTATCCAAAGACTTCTAGGCAGAAGCAGCCTCTACAGCTTGTTATTTGATGAATCATTCTCCATCCACAGCAATTGGGTTAAAGACTCCAGAAGAGGTATGGTCTAATAAACCTGCTGAATATTCTAATTTAAGGGTATTTGGGTGTTTTACTTATGCACATGTTAATGATGGTAAGTTAGAATCTAGATCTAAAAGGTGCATATTTGTTGGTTATCCTTCTGATGTAAAAGGATATAGATTATGGTGCCCTGATCCTAAATCTCCAAAATTGATAATTAGCAGAGATATTATATTTGATGAAGCTACTATGTTATACCCGAGAAAGGAGATTTCTATTTCTTCTGATACAGGTGTTGAGAGTTCTTCTAAATAGGTGGAGTTTGAGATGGAGAATGTACCCCCTTTCCAAAATCCAGTTCAGATGCCTGCCTTTACTGAAGTAGAGAAAACACCACATGTTGAGGAGAAGGAAGAATATTTTATTGCCAAACATAAGCCAGCAAGAAAGATGATGAGATGCATAAGATTTAAAGATTATGTCTCATTTGCATTAGCTGTGGCAGAAGAGACAAATACTGTTGATGAGCCTTCAACATATTCAGAGGCTATCTCCTGTGTTGATTCAGATAAGTGATTAGTGACTATGCAGGAAGAGGTGAGGTCTCTTCAGAAGAATAAAACTTAGAAATTGATCAAACTGTCTAAAGATAAAAGAATTGTTAGTTGCAAATAGGTCTTCAAGAAGAAAAAAGGCACTCTCGGTATTAAAGATATTAGATATAAGGCACGATTGGTTGCTAAGGGCTATAGTCAGATTCGCAGAATTGACTTTAATGATATTTTCTCACCTATAGTTAAACATAGCTCTATTCATGTCTTGCTTGCATTAGTTGCTATGCATGATCTAAAAGTAGAGCAAGTAGATGTTAAAATTGTCTTCTTGCATGGTGAACTTGAAAAGAAAATTTACATGCAACAACCTAAGGATTTTGAAATCAAAGGTAAAGAAGACCATGTTTGTTTGTTGAAAAAATTATTGTATGATTTGAAATAATCTTCCAGATAGTGGTATAAGCGGTTTGATTCTTTCATGATTAGACATGGCTATTCTAGGAGCCAATATGATAGCTGTGTTTATTTCAAAAAACTTGATGATGGCTCATTCATTTATCTGTTGCTTTATATTGATGATATGCTTATTGCTGCCAAAGACATATCTGAAATCAACAGGTTAAAATCATAGTTGAATGGTGAATTTGAAATGAAAGATTTGGGAGCAGCTAAGAAAATTTTGGGTATGGAGATTCAAAGAGACAAAACTGCAGGTAAATTATATTTAATTTAGAAAAATTTTATTAAAAAAATTTTAGAGCATTTTGGCATAAAAAATGCCGAGCCTGTAAGTATTCCGCTTGCTGCCCATTTTAGACTTTCAGCTGCATTTTCACCACAGTCAAATAAAAAAATTCAATATATGTCACATGTTCCCTACTTTAATACAATTAGTAGTATCATGTATGCTATAGTTTGTACTCATCTTGACATTTCACATGCAATTAGTGTTGTCGGTAGATATATGTCCAATCCGAAAAAAGAACACTGGTAGGCAGTGAAATGGATTTTGAGATATTTGTACGGTACTATTCATGCTTGTTTGGAATTTGAAAAGAGCAAAAGCAATATAATTGGTTATGTTGACTCTAATTATACATGTGATATTGATAAGAGGAGATTCATTACGGGGTATGTATTTACCCTCAGTGATTATGCTATCAGTGGAAAAGCTACTTTACAGTCTACAGTTATATTATCTATTACTGAAGCATATGGCAGTAACTGAGGTTATAAAGGAAACTATTTGGTTGAGATATTTAGTTGGTGAACTCAGCTCCAATCAACAAGTGACTGTCGTCCATTGTGATAGTCAAAATGCTATCCATTTGACAAAGGATCAGATGTTTCATGAAAGAACGAAGCACATTATGTGAAGTACCATTTTGTCTGTGATATTATTTTTGCAGAAAAAATTATTGTGAAGAAAATTGGTACTACAGATAATCCAGCTGATATGATGACTAAAATTCTCACAGTGAACAAGTTCAAGCACTGCTTGGACTTAGTTAGCATTTGTCAAAATTGAGATTTACCTTTAGGGGCATTTTTGGAGAAGATGATTGAAGAATTTTCAATGGCAGTTAATCAATTCAAGCCAAGGCGGACATTTATTAATTGTGTCTTGAATCAATTAATGCCTAAATCCATGTGATAAATATGGAAAATCTTGCAAAGATTTCAAATGAATGGTGGCCAAGCATTTAACCCATGTGACAAATGTGGGATATGCAAAAGATTTGATAAGATCCTTGGATAGATATGATAAGGATATGCATAGATATGATATGATCTTGGAAGATCCTTGCAACATATATGGATGCTATATAAAGGCCACATTGTGTGGCATTTGATGCAAGCAAGCAAAATGAGTGTGAACTTGTGAGAGCAAGTGACATTGGGGTGTATTTGGGAGAGCAAGTGACATTGGGGTGTAATTGGGCAAAAAATTTAAGAGAATTTTGAGTATTTTATAATATCTTCAGTTTGTGAAAATTTTTTAAATCATTTTCGCTCATGGACATAGGTTTAAAAGCTGAACCACGTAAATTCTAGTATCTCATTATTTCTCTATCTTTGTTTGTTGTCCATTAATTTATTTTATTTTTACGCCCAAATAAGATTTGGATCCAGGGTTATTCCCAACAGTATCATCGGTAAATTGTTGTATTTTAGTACATCCTATGGACCACTAATCCCCAAGGCCTTTGAGTAAATTTGATTAGACGGCCTTGTTAGGGAGCTCCGCCAAGGTGCCCACAACAAAATAAAGTGGTAGGATGATAGAGGATCGCCTTGTCGAATGCCATATTTGTAATTTATCCAATTGCTCACTTTTTCATTAAGACAAACTACTTTCTTGAAAGAAAAGTATATTCTCTATCCAAAGTAACTACGTTTCTTGTTAACCTCTGTTCTTAAGGAGCCTAAACAAGTAACATAAATTAAGTTTATCAAAAGCTTCACTGAAATCGAGTTTAAGGAGAACTCCATTAATAGAAAATTTTCTAGATTGGCGAATTACTTTGTGAGTGCAAATGATATGGTCCAGAATTGACCTCCCCTTAATATAACTTGATTGCATATGATCAATTAGAGAATTCTTAAATGGTTGAAGCCAGTTTGCAAATACTATGGAGATAATTTTGATGCAACTAGGAACAAGACTTGCAGGTCTGAAATCTGAGGAAAGAGTGGCGACATCCTTTTTTGAAATTGCAAGGCATAATTTAGCCTAGATAGATCCAAAATTCTAGGATCACGCAACTACTTAAAGAGGACAAACAAATCATTAATGGAGATCAAATCCCTAAAGGATTTGAAGAAGTACATCGAAAAACCATCGAGTCCAAAGCTCTTGTCCTTCTTAAAACTAAAGATAGAGAACTTTTCCTCCTCCAAAATAAAAGGCACAAAAATAGGTTAGAGGTTTGGATGAAGAGGCAAGTAAACATCCTCCCACTTGATGTCTAAAGGGCTATCTTCGGCTGATCAATAAGTTCTTTGAAAAAGGTGGGGAAGGCCTTTTTGATGCCCAGGATATATCTTATCCTTCTAACCAATACTCAGGATCATATTAAACTTTTTCATAATAGAAGCTATTTTCTGAAAAAAGGAGGTATTATTATTACCTTCCTCTAGCCACCAAACTTTGGATATTTGTTTCTAATAAATTTCCTCATTGGAATAGATTTGGCAGACCTCTCTTTTAAGAGAAAGTCTATCATCAAATTCAGGTTTAATTAATGGACTAGATTCCTCTTTTAGGTAAAGATATTGAATTTTTGAGAGAAGCTCAGCTTTCTTCTCTTTTACAATTGTAGAAATTTTTGTACTCTAAGATTTGAGTACAACTCTATTATCTCTTAACTTCAACACTAAATTTGCAACAGCATCATTAGAATGGGGGGATGAGATCCAAGTATGGTGAAGAACCTCGCTAATGAAATTGTTGTGGTATAGAAGAGAGGGCATCATTAGTCCCACATTGATTGTGAATTAAGAGAAACTCTAGCTTATGTACGAGGAGACTATCCTTCCTACGTGAGGTGTCTTTTGAAGGACAAAATCGTGAGGCCTATGAATCAAAATAAATAATACCTCATATGCCGAGTTATGAGCTCTTGGCCGCAACAGTGGCACTAAACTACTCGTACAACTATGGAGCTCCTCCTAATACGTTAAGAAGGGGACCACCATACAACTATGGGGTTCCTACCATCCGTATATTAGTCTGTAGTAAAAATAAAGAATAGAGTATCTTGCATCCGTACACAAATTTTCTTTTGACTAGGGGTTATGTTGTGGTATAAAAGGAAGGGCATTATTAGTCTCATATTGATTGTGAGTCAAGAGAAACTCTAGCTTATATAGGAGAAGACATCCTTTCCACTTGAAGTATCTTTTGAAGGACAAAACGATAAAGCCCATGGACCAAAGTGGATAATATTTCACATGCCAAGCCATGAGCCCATAGCCGCAATAGGAATCATGATTAAACCATAGAGATTAACTATATTCTTAAACAATCTCCTAAGAATTGTATTTAGAATAATTCCATAGGGATTAATTATATTCTTTTTGGAATAATGCATTTCATAGTCTGAAATATAATATTGATGTATACAACAGATGCTCTTATTCTAGATGCCCAGAGAAGCACTCAGTAAAGTTCATATCACCTTATGGTGTGACGTAAACCAATGACCCCAATCCTCAAACAACGCAAAATTCCATGGAGTTGAAAATCTCATGTAATAAATACTTAATACCTATATGTATGTATATTTAATGAAACTAGGTTTTAACCGAGCAACCATGATAGCTCTTAGGCATTGCTTACCTGGTTCTCAACAATGAATCTGAAATCAATGTTTTGTAGTGGGTTATTCTGAAGAAAACATCAAATTCTTCAGATATCATTCTATCAACTAAATTTCTAGAAGCATTTTTAATCAAAGAAGGAACATGTGATTCCCAATAAGTTTTTGAATTGAAAAGAATATCCATTTCAACGAGTCAAATAATTCGGCGAGCTGTGTGTGGTCTATTGTGTAATCCAGTTTGGATGTCTCCTGAAAAAAATGCTGTAATTCATACATGACCAAAACCTTTCCCTTACCATGTGGCAGTTGAGAGATGCATGCTACTGAAAATATCACATAATAATTGGGCATGCCTAGATTCGCATAATTCATGCCACAAAAGTTCAAATTGCCAACATTGCATGTTACCCATACCGAATGCCTACTACTAGAATATCAAGTGACCATTTGCCTCAGAAGTGCATGAACTGAACAATTTATGGCACAACAATCAAAATCATTGAAAAGAATGTCAACACTGGTACTCAGCATAATAAAAAAAACTACAACTAAGCTGCTAAATCGTGCTGCATTTTTTTCCCATGTGCTCTCTGAACTAAATGGTAATGGCTTTAGTTTTCATCATTTTGTTCTGATCCAACTGCCTTTTTGGTGGTACCAACATATATGTTGCAAAATGTTGCGTTGAGGATTTAAGTGTAGGACATCATTGACTTAAGATTTCTGCTATGTTTCTAACAAAGATAATTACATAAATATGTCAAATGTATTAATTGTGAGATAAATAACATTAGAAATGACTCTATACTCAGGGGGACATTCTGTGGTAAGACACCCACATAGCTTGGCCCTTGGTTATGTGCATGTGGAGTTAAAACCAGAATTGCTTCAGTGGTCTGGTAGTGGATCATATAGCCCAGATTCTGGTTGCCACAAAGGACAACCAAAGACAGTAACAGGATGGACAGTGTTTCGATAAAATCTGGCAATGAGGTGTCTATGATAACCATAGACATGGGTCATGCTTCTTATGTATACGTCAACTGGGCCTACGGTTGATATTGGGTTGGGTTGATTGTTAGATCTATCTAGACTTAGTTCCAGTTTGATGTGATGTCAAAGCCCTTAATCCGAACCAGACCCAATTTAAAGCACAGTTGGAAAGTCCAAATAAACTTTACCCGAGTTCCCTAAGAGCCAGGCCTAAACCAGCTCAAAGGTGGACAAATTTCTTTTCTTGCATGAGCGTAGCAGAAAATGATGCTCCAGACTCGAGACAGAATTCTTTTTTTTTTTTTTTTTTGCATGAGTTCTGATTTGGAAAGCTTAGAAATTGGAGAACTTTTACTGGCTTTCTCTTGCAGCCAGCATTTTGGAGACAGTCTAGGAATACACCAGTTATATATGGTTTTACCATAGGACACATGACAGGATGTTTTCGGAGGACCATTGCCTATCATTGAATAATTGTAGACGCCAGAGCCATTGCAAGTCAATTTATCACTGATCCCATTGTCCTACTTTCTGCCAGCATTTCGTGCTGGTTGCCATTGAATTCAGAGGCATTCATTGTAGAATCCCATAGGGTCATAGTCACATGCCATCTAGATCTTCTCCAATCAAGACAGAGGAATTCCTCTCAGTTGGAGGGTGACATAACCTGTCGTCATCATTATTTCAGGAGATACTGTTCTTAATCTGCCTCTCTACGACTCTTTGTACATCAAATACGACTGCAGAATCCCAGGGGGAAATATGTGTAACAAAACACAATAGAATTTGAATTAAATAGATAAGCGCATATTGTGCTTGAATTTAATAGAAACCCAGAGTGCAATATTTGTTGGATGTTGGTCGCTAGATTTTTACATGAAAGGTTATAATGTTCTTAGTATGTGGTCTTTAATTTCTCGCGAGTACTGCAATGGTCCTATAACTAGTTCATAAACCGCGACCACCCTATAGTTCTAGGCCCACATATTCTTTAGCAAATCCGAAGCCTCATGAGTCTTTTCACGTATGTCCGTGGTTTTATAATATTATGGTGATATGCATAAAGTATAAAGCTGAAATCAAAGTCATTAACTTTAATGCTCAGTAGCTTTTAACATGGCAAAAGAATCATCTTTATGTTCCAAAATTAGAAGATAAATCCATATGGTTATCTTGAAGCATCTAATGTAATGGGCTACATGGTACAGATGGAATCATACTTTATTTTTAAGCTTTGGACTTTCTTAATGGAAGTCGTAATCTAAGCTACTTTACAGTGTCTTTTACCAGCATTTGGTAGGACTTTGTGATGTTGGAATAAAGTCCAGAAAAAATGTTATACTGTAGAACCCATTCATCACCAACCATGAAGTTATAAGTACCATCTACTGCTTTTCCCCCATCCCCCACAACCATCAAAGTATCTTTTGCATTTGCATACTATCATGGCAATGAACAAAGGGAAGAAAGGTAGAAAAAAGGAGGAGATCATGGGTTTCACAAGGAGGTGTGGCTTCTGATGATTGAACAGAAGACCTTTATCTCCACTCTTTTTATTGGAGAAGCAGGCATCAGAAATTTAAAGGTAAGATAATTGAGCATTATGACGTCTGCCCAGCTCACTTGTTTCAATGTTGCGACAAGTCAAGTAGAATATGTGGCATACCAACCTTAACCGTTCTGTTCATAAAAAGGAAGACAGTGTATCGTTAGCAGCACTTCTGTAATGCAAGCTTGCCCTCATATGATGCTTAACGACTTTAACTAGATTTTGATTATTAATTAAGGAACAAAAAATGGCCCGAGTGATGAGCCAACCTAAGAAAGTGGGATAAGGATTGCTGGCTTCATGGTTTGGTAGGATGTAAGCTAACTGGAAGCCAGTGTGCTACCAAGTGATTGGGCAACATCCTCCCAGCTAAAGAGTGCCCCATAAGCGGACACCAATTGCCCCAGCGTTGCAAGAGTGTGCTGCCCCCATTCACATAAAAGAACACCATCCATCTCCAAATATTCTGCTATCATGCCAACTTTTGACTCCATTATTCAGGGTCCTACAACAACACAATGAGCTAGGTAGTGTTCAGAAACAAAAGAGGTAGGACCAAAAGCTGAAGCCCTTCTTTGTCCACTCTTGGCCAGCTTTGGGTGAAAATCCTTTCAGAAAGACAGGTGGCAAGGAGGGACATCTGTGACTCCAACACTCTTTCCCTTTAGGTGTTGGAGATGGAGGGTCTCCGGCTTTTGGGCTTACTCATAGGATTCCTCACTTGGATGGGGGAGAGTATGAGGAAATAGTGTGTGCACCAGAAGGAACTAAAGAGGTCTTTACCAAAAAAAAAGGTAAATAAAGAGGAAAAAGGAAGGAAACTACATTGGATGCCTCTTTTCTTTTACTGACTCTTAATATAATTATAGAAACAGTATGTGTGTGAGGAGAGTCTCGGTGCACTACAACACATACAGTCTAGGGGGTAGGAGAAACTTCTGCCTTTTTTACTAGACTTCACGAGATAATTATCTTTGGTTCACAAGCAGCTAGCCAAACTTTCAGTCGGGATGTTTTTATTGTTAGACCTATCCTCTTTCATGCGTGCTCTTTTTTTTATCTTTTTTTTTTTTTTTTTTGATAGCCTATTTCGGATACCGACGCAGAGGCTTGCGTTTTGAACACTCAATGTTCTCAAAAATACTGGAGAGAAATATAACTTTTCTTTCTCCTTTTTTGTGTTTTTTTGAGAGGGTGGGGACATTGAGAGGTGGGGTTTTTCACAGATGCTGAGAGAAATATGGATAGCTGATATGCCCCTAATTTTTGAGAGGAGTCCATGCTATGAGAGGACTGTAGGTGATCCAAGGAGAGTCAGAATTTTCTACAGTCCATGTTTTGTACCGCACTTACTCTATGGTGCAATGCAAAATGTTGCATATTTCAGAAATGGTTGCTGTCGCCCGTCTCACAATCCACCAACCATATTTGTTTGGCTGGACAACTGTCCATTTCGAGATAGGCAATGTATCGCCATTTATAAATGCACCCTTCTCTATAGTGAAAAACACAAACTCCAAAAGATCTGAATGAGAAAAGCTAAGGAATAATAACTCTCGGGCCTGAAAAAAATATTGGTTGCAATGGTGATACCATATCAAATTTATAATAAATCAATAAAAATCTTTATATTTCATCGATTACCATGTATTACATCAATTCTCGTAGATAATTCTCCATATTACCCCCGTGTCTTTCACCCATTTTCAATTTTTCGTTGGTTTATTACAACGATAACGTGGTATCACCGTTGCAATGAATATTTTCTCCATGCCTAGGGAAATGTAGAAAAGTAAAAAATAGATCTACCTCAAGTATATAAACTTTGAAGTTCATGTTATATACTAAAATTGATTATAAAAAAAATGCAATAAGGATGATGATGTAGTCTCCCTTTTGTTCATTCTTCTGCTCCTATTCTTTCGTTGGATTCAATAAATTAAGATAATGAAGATGTTGTGCAGACCGTTGATACTTAAATGATCCATATCCACAATTTTGGTGGCTACTGAAAATTCTGAATTCTCATCTAAATTTCTTGGCTAACAATTTTTATGTTGGCATATTCATCTTTTGATTTTTCTTTTTGATTTTCTCATCATGGCACTTAACTCCTGCTCTATGACAATGATGAAGATCGCCTTCAATGATTATCTTGATACTTCGATTCTACTCAGACCTTCTGAGTCAAAGCTTCTACTTAACTCTTGTAGATAGCGAAGTGATGATGATGACTTACAGATTGAAAAATATTTATGATTCTAATTTGCAACTTTTATTTTGGGAGGTGCTAGGCTGTTGGTTTTGTCTGAATCTCCTGTCTAAATTTATGTTGTGCTTTGGATGGTTGGTTTTTCTCTTTCATCAGTATTTGTATTTTTTGTACAAACTAGCTAAATCTGAGTTTCCTATAGATTGTCTGCTCTTGTAATTATTATTTTTTTATATATAATTTTTTATTTATTTTAATAATTTCGGTGACTAATGATGCTAATGCATATTAGCCTCTTTCTTACTCAACAAAAAAAAAAAAAAAAGAAGAATACAATAAAAAAAGATGATGTGAGATCAAGTTATTAATTTAGAAGCAAGGTCTTTTTTTTTTGGTAGGAATAGAAGCAAGGCCTTTGATACAACTTTAGTATCAACTTTGTATGATTGCTTTGCCGCTGGCTCTAGTATATATACAAGGTAAGTCTGTTTAAAATAAAAAATCATTTCTAAACACATTTCTTACTAGCTACTTAATTGTTTAATTATTCCCTCCTCTTTTTCCAGTCCTGTGCTTGCGTCGCGGACTTCCTTTTCATTACACCGTCAGCTTATTGTACATGCACATTCTTCTCAAATTATATGGCACCTGTCACTCTTATTTATCTCCTACTACATTATCTTACAATGTGCTTAAACTTCTGAGAATAAGCACTGTGCTTAATTTAAGTCCATAGATTTTTTGAGACATCGAACATGTCCTCAGTGCATGGGTATTCACTAACTGAACATTCTAAGCCTTACCATAGATTTGTGCAAGAATTGTTAATTGTTGAAGCAATCTTTTATTCAAGCGATTTGTTTAAGCATTCAAAACAGCGAAGAACTTTCATATCAGATCAAAAAAGGGCCTTGACAGTGTACCAGTATATATATATATATATATTCGATGGGAGATGAGATGTAAGGCGAATAAAATTGGTGTGCTGAATAAATGTGCAAACAACTATTTCAAAATAAGATTACGTGCACAATTAGCTGACCAGTGAGAACAATTTCAGGAAGCGAGAAGAAAGTCTAGAGCAGCTTGAAATGGTAATAAGTATTTGTTAAAGTTTGGCTTTAATCCCCCTGTTTTAAACTGGTATGGTTTACCAACAAGAGACATTCAAGAGGGCCTCTAGATGCATGTTATTTGCTTTCAATATAGTTTTGACGAGTAAGAATGGAGAAGCAGCATATGGCATGTTGTAACTATAGAAGTATGCTTCTAAGACAAAGGGGTTCAAAAACATAATGGGACCAAAAATAAAACATACATAGAGCAATTTTGGTTATATATCATTGGATTCGAGGATGCAGTGTTTAGAATGGCTTTTATTATTAACTTGCATAGCTTGGAGTTGAAAACTATATATAAATAGGACAAATTGATAATGACAACGTTACCGATTATGACCGTATCCAAAATTTCGTGTGGTTTCCTTTAATCCAACTTTACAGAAGTGATATATGCAAATCAAATTAACAAAAAGTAATGCTGCAACTTTAGTCAAACAACGGAACTGAAAACAACCGAATTAAATAGACTAGATATGTTAAAATATGTTTGATAAGTATAGTAATATTTATTATATTATGCATGTCTTGAATACTAAACTTTGTATACTATAAAACTGCCACACGATGTAACTTGTACACTAACTACACATAACTGTACTGTTGTTATCTTCATTGGAGTGCTTTTGAATTATGGTAAGATCCTCCTTTTCTTTTCCTTGCACTTTTTAGGCTCACGGACCTCATACGAATTCACCTTTCATAGACCCTAGTGGATCCTTTGAACTCAAACTTTCATTTGATACATTCCTTGATTACCTCATCTACATACCATCACTTTTTGCATAACCATTCAACAGATTGCATTGCATAATGATTGTACCACATCAAGCATGCTTTCCATCACCTATTTCCATTACATAAAGCAGTTTTACAATTTAACTAATGCAGCGCACCTGCAGGTCAATGATTATGTAGAATAGTGAATATTATTATCGAAAAACTTCTACTATAATTACAATCATAAGACCGTGGAAGAAGAGTTTTCAATGCAACATGAGTCACCAATTGTATAATATGTTAGGTTGTAATCTCAAAAAGTACATAAAAAAATAGTAAAATACCATAAGATTGCAGAACGTCCAAACGCACCTTAAGAAAGGTCCTAGCACCCTAGCGAGCAGCGCCATTCAAAGAAAGCGACTGAGCTACACGTGCTGAACCATCTGTGAACTTTTATCTCTTCATGTCCATGTTTATAAATTCACTAGGTCACTTGGTGCCAAAATCTTGAGATGAATCTGAAAGGTAGATGGTGACTTTGCACCTAATCCTGAAGAAAAAGCTCTAGCTTAACCCATGAACGGGTCCTTGCACTACTCAGATCTAAGACTTTTCCCACAAATCCTGACAAGTACCCTAAAAGCACTCATTATAGGGACCCTAAATCTTCATCAATGCCCATACATCAGTGCTTAAGTGACACCTTCAAACACGGCTTCATTGGCCCTCTTAAGAGGACTACAATATAAGATATCCTCCAAATAAGTGATTATATATATATATATATATATATATATATATATATATAGAGAGAGAGAGAGAGAGAGAGAGGGAGAGAGAGAGAGAGAGTTGGATTTAGCTAAATTTGGATAAATCTTTATTCAGATCATGCCGGTTCTAGATTGGATGAAAAGAATCTTACATCAATGATTCGTACTATTAAATATGATTTGGTAAATATGATTTGTTATTTCTAAATTATTTATATATATTAAAAATTATATAATTTAAAATTCTCTGATCGATGCATAAGTGATTAAAATATATATAACCTAATATTATTTAAACCATCTAGTTTTTGACTATTTGATATATAAGCTATAGGTCTCTAAATCACAAGATTTACAACATGTAAATAGTTTAAATATAGTAGACCACATTTAATGGCTCGAGTCATTGATGTGTACCTCTCATTGTATGATTTAAATTAGATTGGATTTGAATGGAAATCTACTCAAATAAAGCCCAATTTAGTATGCGTGCTCTCTCTTTTTCTCTCCTATATATATGTTGAGAGAGAGAATTAGACTAGAATAAGGCCAGTTAAATTTAGACTCAGATCCAGTTAAATTAAATCCTATAATAAAAGTTCTACATCAATGATCCAAATCGTTAGACATAATCTATTATTTCAAAATTGATAATATAAAAAAATTATATGATTTGAAGATCTCTAACCTATGCATCAAATGATCAAAAATTGAACAATCTAAATAAATTAAATTAAATATATTTTTTGATCACTTGACATATAAATTAAGAGTCTCTAATCATATGATTTTTAATGTACAAGTAATTTTTAAATAGTAAATCATATCCAATGATTTCAATCATTGACGTAGAATTCTTATTATCTAATTTTAATTAAATCTGATTTAAATTCAAATCTAATCGATCTTCTTCTACTCTATCCATTATATATATATATATATATATATATGATAATTAATTTACACAAGCAAGAGACATGAGAATTGCACCATGTCAGCGCGGGAAAGATTGGATGAGATGCTTTGTCCGGTACAGGACTCGGTGAGCTGTATGGGTCGGACGTATTGGAACCAAATCTGATGCCCTTGTCTGCTCCATAATTTCATGTGCGTGTGTGACCGTATTATGGTATTCCCCGGGGTGGTGTACCCACACGGGAAAAGTCCGTTCGTTCCGAGCCAAAGCCAAACGAAGAAAAGCTGACCCGTGCTTTAAAGCCTAGAGAGTCTTGGGAAACAACCATTTGTTGATCACGTGACCCATTCACGCGCCCTCATCAACGTTCCGACACGCTTTCGATCACCAATTTGGGGGGCCCACCGACATGTTCTCTGCCGTAGGATCCCCGATATATACCTCTTAGGTGTACCAGCAAGGAAGCAATATATTTTTTTTTTTTTTTTTTATAATCTTATCCACAAAAGTAAAATAAGGGACGCATGGAACTCTTTCTACTCCACCGGAGTGGGGGGCCGGGGGTGGGGGGAGGAATCGGAGTGCTCCGCTAGTCCTCGCACCCCGACCTCTGATAACTTTGCCGAATTTGTCTTTTTCTGAAGAGTAACTTTGCCGAATTTGTCATTAATTAGCAGTTTAACGCAGCACGTTAGGTGTTTAGCTCAAAGCGCAAAAGATCCCAAGTCCTACAGCTTTACCTACATGTCCGATACTTGGATGGACAATTGCCCTGTGTGCCCTACTTGCTCCACCGTTCGCACGATGGATTCATCCATCCTTGTCAAGGCTTCCCACTACCCCATCATTTCTAAGGCGCACCAACATGTTTCCTAAGACGGGATCTTAAGCACACAACTACACCAAAAGCGTCCCAAGAAGCTAATTAATAAGTGCAATTTAACTACTTACCCAAAAAAAAAATAAGCGCAAGTTAACCATTGGAAGAGATTGTTTGAGTTGCATCTTTCACATAAAACACTGATTCACCTTCTTTCGTTGATTCACTTTCTTTCACATAAAACACTGATTCATCTTTCACATAAAACACTGAGTTGTATAATAGCCACTTCAAGATCTATGGAGGCAGATAATAGAAAAGTGCAACACTCTGAGATTCATGTGGAGCACAATGTAGTCTTAGACGTTGCATAAGATGATCAATTATTTTTCCGGACGAAAGATGCAATCTGAACCCTAGAAGAGGTGATAGCAAATAGATGGCTTCGTATGTGCTAGTTGCGCCATCTAAGATCACACAAGTCTTTCATTTATCATTAACTTTTTTTGTGAGTGAAATCATCTGTCCTAATGAAGAAAGCTAGGTACAACATATGCGGTAGACAAAAAATGCTATAGCTCCAGCGAGATGTGCAACATTTGCATGAATAAATGGCTCTGGGGACTGGCTTTCCACAATGCTTGCTCAGCAATAAATAGCATTTATGTCGAGTAAAATAATATAGAGAGAATAGCTGCTGCAGTTTATCGGCTTTTCTATAGTCCATGTCCAGATCCGACACAGCGTTTGTTAAAAATGACACTCGAGCGAGACGAAGTAATACTTGAGGACTCTTTCCACCTTAACCAGTCCAGACCCCACCATGCACAGCCATCCGTGCCAATTAGTCACCTACCAAGCAGATCTAGATGATGGTAAGCTTTGAATAGAGTGCGACACCATTTCTTGTTGCTTAACTAATTCATTGTCAAAAACCACCAATTACGATGTTTCATGTTATCGAAATGTGATGATCTTTTATCCAATATTCAAGAGGTAAAGTGTTTTCTTGATTTTGGTTGCCAAGGTTGGTAAGATGCTTCCTTTAGTTCTCACAAGATCATTCTGATTGAAAGCTTATTTCTTGAAACAAAAGCTGCGTAACACCATTAATTAGCAGAGGCTACAACTAAAATATCGCTTATTCGAACAAGCAGTAGAAACATACCTTATTTATGTTACTTCTACATGGGAATACCTAGCATGCTAGATATTAGTTTGTCCCATATCTCATTTCAGAAGTTCCAAATCGAAGGTTGCTCATTTCCGGTGCATAAAAACGGAAAAAAAAAAAAAAAACCCAACAATTTAGCTCTGAAACTATAAGACTTTTACAAATAAATAGATACATTCCAATTTTTTATTTATAAGTTTCACATAAACAAGATCCTCAAAGACCCTCCAAAGGTCTTTATACAGAGAGTTAGCCGTAGTCTTAGGCTAAAGATAAATATCGTCTCTCCAGACTCACATGCATGTAAGCAAACGCATGCATGGATGACACTCATAATCACATCACTAGAAAGAAGACATAACCAAAAAAAAAAAAAAAGGGATAAATATTGGTATAGTGGCTAAGGAGAATGAAAGTTTGGAGAAACGATGGAACGCTCTGAACTTGGGAGAGTTCTTTCTTTCTTTTTTTTGTTTTGGTCCTCTGAATTACCACCGTAGCTTGAATGCCTCCTCTTTTATTCATGGTCCTAAAAGGACCCACCATCTCCCTCTTTTCCATTCAACAATGAATGCAGCCTTTGATTTCAATAACCTGCACGCCCTCCACAAACCACAACTCTCTCTCATACTTTCACCCCCCACACTAGAATGGCAGATCCCCCACCCTTGGGAATCTGCAGCTCTAGTGCCATCATGGCTTATATAAATAGCAAAAGCCCCACTGATGAAATGACTTTAGATGCAAAAACAAAGAATAAAATCATCACCCACGAAGCCTAACTCCTGGACACAACCAATATACTAATCTAGACACTCCGTTAAACCAACCAACCGAACTCCTCTGAAAAATACTGAGGAATCTGCAAACCCAATAAGAAGAATTATCTACTAGCTATAATATTTCTTAAGGTCCCCCTTTCTTTTTTCCCCCTTCTCATCATTTTATTTCTTACGAGACCTTCTCGTCATCACCCACTCATAGGCAATTGTCGTCCAGCTTCCTCCTTTTATTGGGTGGGGAAGAAGAGGAAGAGGAGACTCCAGAACCCATGCTAAGTGGGGTTGTTACCCTGAGCTGCGAGAGGATCATCGGCGGCTTTCTCTGCTTGTGCTCGATGGCAACTCGATTCATTAGCTGGCAGCAACTAGATATTGCCTCCTATAAAAATAATTCAAAGACAAGCTAAACCATCTTACCAAACAAAACTAATGTCTTCTTCTGGGTTCTTCATCACGAATTATTGTTGGAAAAAAAAAATATATTCTTCGTTACCTCTGTCAGTCCAATGCACCAGGACGCTGCACGTCCAGGATTAACAAAAGCCAAATCCTGTGTCTCATCAGCAGCACAAATTATGGCAGCCGCAGCTATTGATGATGGGCAGTGATTCAGGAAGTCAATATCTGTGACACCATATATTTAAGCTCGATGTGAAGAATTGATATAGTCGTTATACTAGTTATCATTGATTTGATAGTTATTCTGATCATATAAATTTAAATATTACCATGAATCATTGCTAAAATAATGTGAGTAGCACGTGAAACCAGATATCTTGCATGTGTTCCAGTGGGATCAGCCTTGTAAGCAAAGAAATCAATAAACGTAAAAGGTGTCACAGATCGTAGCCTCCAGTTTAATGCAGTGAGGACAAGAAGCTCCATTCGGCATATTGTTCGAGGCTCAAAGATGAACCTTGTACCCTCAACCTATGGAATTAACAGGATTTATATATGGTTTAACATATTTTTCACCAAGAATTGAATCATGCACCTTGGTCGAGCTAGGAAATGATAACCAGGGGTGAATGAAATACCTGAAGGTCTAAAAGGGATGGAACCAGAGTTTCCTCCATCTTTGCAGCCAGGGAGAGGCAAGCCACTGATAAGAGTTGCAATGCCCATCCATTTGACTGCTGGAAAAATAGAACCATCAAGAAATTACCCATAAATCTCCAATGTAATTAAGTTTTATAAACTTCTTGAAAAAATAGATTATTGAGAAGATTGTTATCAGTGCAATGCAACAGGGACCCCAAAGTCACCTTCACTGTAATAGGTTGTGGCTCTTTTCCAACGGGCCACTAGTTGACAAGTAGGTTCCATCGTGTCTTGACCAACGGAAAAGTAGCGCATTCTAACCTGGCTAATGCTGGTAGCATGTCACATGCATGCATACCATGCCAACATTCATGAACAATACAGCGTTGAAATTTATTCCAATCACATTTAAACAATTCCGAGTCTAAACTTTGTTCACATATAAACTAGAATCATTATTGTTCATGACGTGACATTGGGGATGCAAACTTTGTCCATTTCCTTAGATGCCAGCTAATTCTTAGAGTTTATTTGTGCAAGATAATTAAGCTAGTCGATAGATCGCCATGGAAGCCAGCCATTAATTAGGCGTTATCAATACAAATACTAAAAACTAAGGGTCGTGAAACATAAATAGTGAGAGGTTTAATGATTTTAAACCAACTTTTATAGGGCTTTTATTCCAAAGAAAGAACAAAGCCATGGTAGCCGACAAAAAATCAGCATCCATCCGATTTTGGCAAGATGGAGAGATGGACAAGAATGGATGGTGGTAACCTCAGCTTACCGGCAATCGGTGAGAGGAGAGAAACCGATCCACATAGTTAACGGCAAGATACGCCGTTAGTGGACGGAAACGGTAGTACTCGTGCACCTGAAACCATAACCAAAATTAATTAAAATGACACAAAAATGCTCAAGATAGCAAGACGCAGTAGTGAATTTCTATGATGCGCCGGGAGCGGAGAGGACCTTAAGGATCCAGGCGACGGATTCCTGGCGAGCAAAGGGGTCGAGCGAGCGGGACCGGAAGCGGTCCGAGTAGTCGAAGCGGGGCGAATAGTCGGTCTCCCCTTCTATGAACCCGGCGATGGACTCGTCCGAGTCCTCCGGGAACTCGGGCTCGGTGGAGTAACCCGGCGAGTCATAGGCGAGCGCTCCCGCGTCCTCCCCGCATAGGAGGTCGCAGCACGAGCCCGAGTCATCGGAGAGGGGTAGCGGCATGGTCGTAGAAGACGCGCCCTCATTTCCTTTCCATCACCGGAGCGCACCAGAACCCAGTCACTGTGTGTGTGAGAGAGAGTGAGTGAGCGTGCGTGCGTGCGTGTGTGTGATAGAGAGAGAGAGAGAGAGAGAGAGAGGGGTGGGTGGAGGTGGAGAACGGATGGGAAGGGGAGGACAGTGGAGGGGATGAAGGTGTGAGTGAGGGTTGGCAGAAGCTTTCAAGGGGGGCGTATATAATAATAAACAATGGAGAGACGAATAGGGAGAGAAATGGCTTTGTCGTTCTTTTTGTCTTTTGGTTACCTTTTTTTATATGTTATTCTTTGAATTCTATTTCAGCACTAATCTGATTGGTTTCTTGTTTATTTTCCCGTGCAACTTGCTGTAATTTTTCTGATAATACTTTAATTTACTGTGTTTGGAAAGGTATGTATGTTTTTATTATGTTTGTAGTTAAACGTGTAGGGTTGGTGAACGTACCAAACCTTTGTTGTAGCCCTTTTTTTTTTTTTTGGGTAATACCTTATTGTAGCCTTTTAATCATACTAATCCAGTGTAGTCTGCATATCTGAACTTAGTCAATCCATTCATTAAACAGCTACAAAAGCAGGCTTGAAGGACTTAAAAATTAAACTCGATCCGATGTTGTTTCTGTTCGATAAAACCAGAATGGGTTGGATACTTTTGATATCGTTATCTTTTTTAAGAAATCGTGTGTTGGTGTGTTCACATTGATTCTACAAGCTGTGTAATCTGTCGATCTATGATGGGGTTTGGGTTACACATTGTTTTCAAAATTGACACTGGAATCTGAAGACTAACTCCAGCAATCTGCATGGAAATTTTTTTTTTTTTTATTTCAGATAAATTCTAATACTATGTTTAATGCGTCTTAAATCAGCCCAAACATCAGGGAAGATGGCGAATAGTAGCAACGTATGGCCAAAAATAGAACGAGTTATTTTCTTTTCTTATAATATTAATTCTCAATCCACTGTAGCATTATTAACATTTATAAGCAGAAAACAAAGGAAAACGAGAGAGAGAGGGGCTCACGTAGGAAAAAAATGAGGTGGATTACATGGGAAAGGTTATGGCTGCGTTTAATTCGGGATAAAGCAGAAATAAAGGAGGAATGTTTCTCCATTCAAAATTGCTTATTCGTGGAATAACTATCTCAAAGGGTAGATGGAGTAATTTTGTTCCTGGAACAAGGCCTTTTTTTATATATATGGACAAAAATGCACTCGATCCCAGAATTATTCTACTCAAGAACACAAAAATTCGAAAAAAAAAAAAGGAATAAATATGCCTATTCTATTTAATGTCCGTAGGTGTTCGGGATTCACGCTGTCATGTTTTTGACATTTAATAAAATTCAGTGATTTATATCAAAAATGCAGGTTTTAGTGCAGTCAATGGTGCATTGTTTTTTCTTTTTTTCTTTTTTTTTTTTAAGATAATAAGAAAGCTAGATTGACATAAGCAAATAAAAGCATACAAAATTGATTTGTAATACAACCAAAACCCTGGGTCCTGTGCCCAGATAATGACCCAAGTGAACACAAGGGGTGCATGGTATTTTTTTTGGGTAAAGAGGGGTGCATGGTTTTTAATGCTTGCTTTGCTTCCGCAAAGGCACAAACCATCTAATGTGCACTATTCCACTAAATTACTTGATCAAGTCATCTTAAGGTACTAAGTTGTAAGGCTTAATGGAGATGTGAATTAACTAGCTATTCCCTTTAATCGTTATGATTGCCTCTTTGGAAGGGCCTAATATGCAAATATTCCATAGAGAAAATCTTATCGCTAGTTTGGCGGTTTCAACAGTGGAATGTGTCTTCCCAATAAAAGATTATATTCCGCATCATTCACACCACTTCTTTAGTGTGCATAACACCAATTACACATCTTAGTTCCTATAAATCCTACATAATATACGCTTGTGTTGGATTGCTGTTCCTATCCTACATAATTTGTTCTTATGATACACTGTTGATATGGTGTAGTGGTGCAGGTACATTTTCTCTCCAGATACGTGATATGAATATTTCTTTATCCTTTCGGTAGCATAATTCTCAATTAAAAGCAGAAAGAGATGCACTTTTAGCTCTTTGTATGCAGGTTAGAACTATTTGATTCTGAACATTATTTGATACTACGATATCCTAACAATCCAAAAAAGATTTGCTAACGCACCCCTATATGCTGCTCATTAAAGAATTAGGTGACATTAGCCAACAACGATCCAGACACAAGTAAAACTGCTTACGAGTCACCCGCACATGACCGCCGGGTCACCCGGTCTGGGTCCCGCACAGCCTCGATTCCAGCGGCCAGTGGTGACCCCCCCGGGCCGGCCAGGTCTCCGTTCCCAACGACTACAATTAAACTTCCTGTGTTTGGGTCTTTATGAGCTGGACCCGGCCCAGACCCAATTTTCACAGCATTTATCCGTCCCTCCGTCCTCCAACAGCATCTCTCCGGCCAAACCCAGCCAAACAGCCAAGATAAACCGTCCAAACCCGACATTGACCCGGTCAATGCTGACACGACCGGGTTCGTGGGGCCCAAGATCGAAACCCAACAGGCCATCTTTGGAGGGACAAATCACGATCACGTTCGTCCATCAGAGATATCACCAGCACGGGTCCATCCAAACGGGGTCCAGGGGAATTTGGTGCTCCCCCTGCCCAGATTTGGACTATTGGTTTCCTCTAATCCTGCATCAGGTAGTAATCAATTTACTCCCTCCCTGCAACCACCGTGGACCTGATCAAAAATTAATTTTAGTAATAGAAAAGAGAAAAGTGACAAAAGGTCAGGACATAAAGATGGGTGGTTCTATCGACCACGTGAACTCTCTTTACTCCACTCTTTTCTATTATTCCCGGACCTGAGAGTGCGACAGGACTTGGTGGTAAGTTTGAGACGTAACCATTTACCGCCGCGGGTTTGTGGAAGATTCTAGCAACAGCTGGAGGCCAGCCAGGATTTTTTCGGACTTCGAGTTTCACCCACGGTCAAAGTGGCAGGTGGGGGATCGGTAATTTTTCTGGCACGCGGGCAGGCAGGGGCAGCGAGGTTGGTAAGGTTTGCGAGGGAATACCGGGTATGGACGGACTTGGGGAATAGGGAGGAGGGTGACTGTGCGGTGTCGTCGCCGAGTTTGTTAGATTCTCCGCGGCTTTTACGAGGAAGTGATGGGCTCGACGACAGGGCCATACCGGAGGAGGGTGAGGACGGTCACAGCGTTAGTCATACCGCAGAAGTAGCACAGAGCAGGAGTATTGTTTCGACGGATGAGGAATGGATCGAATCACCGGTCGCTACATTAGTACGTTTGAGAGCCCCCCACCCCCCCGCCCCCCCCAAAAAAAAACTTATTCATAAGGCTAACATGATATTTTATAACATTTTTGGTGAGGTAGATGCACTAATTTCTTCTTCCAGTTCCATAACGATGGAGTTTGACACCATTGGCCGTGCAAGGTCAGGGATCCAGCTATTCGACTCCTATATATTTTAAATGATTCAATGACCCTCGTTTTGTTGCGGCCCAAAAGATCCATATGACTTTCTTAAACAGCTCGTCCAGTCTTCATCTAATTCATTTTATTTTTTCTTGCATCGTGCATAGAACAATTTTTTTAGAAAAAAAATCTTAAAATTATAGCATAATAAGAGTTGTTGGAATCTTTAGTCGTATTTCTTTACGATCCATACTAATATTAGCACTCTATGCTTGCGTACATCTATTTGTACTAGCTTTGTCAAAAGAAGATGTCTCTACTAGTAGTGGATGTCTTTCTATCGATCGAGGGAGGTACAAAATAGTAAACTAACAACTGCAATAAGAACGGGCTCACAAGATGGGCATCCGAAGGTTACACAAATCCATCAAACTCATTTGTTCTCTATGTTGACAAAGAAATTTTGACTCTTTTTCTCTACCCCCGAGTCTTAAGCCAATCTTTATCCATGACGAAATAAGATGAGATATCTATGCCATCTATCATTGTTCAGTATTATGTTATATGTGCGCGTATGTGATGAATGTAACTAGTTTTATTTACCGTGCTACACAACTCTTCGATGTAAAACAATAATTGATAAGTTTTGTTTCTTTCCCTCCGCTACCAAATTATTGCACGGCCAGGATTTTCACCTATTTAAGGTACCTTTTTTCTCTATTTTTTCTTATACTGCACGCGATATGGTTCGAATAATGACAATGGGTTTTGCTAGTGGTGAATATGGTGGAGTCAATAACCATTAAGGCTTGTGAGGCATGATTTTTTGCATAGGAATTGGAACTAAGGTGCAAGGTTGTGCACCAAGTTAGGCATTGGATTAGTCTTGGGGTTCTTGACAGATGGAATAACTATGTTCCAAATTATGATGAATCATATTGCAACCAAACACAAACTGAAAAGCAATATGACATAACTATAAAATATTAACTCTCTTTTATATAGTATGATATAAATTGATAACTTTCAAGATACAGTCAGTACCGTATTCAAATTGTTTCATCAAGATATTGTCAATCACCTTTAAACAAATTACTTATTTTTAATATGTAATATCAAATTTGTTATCTAAAATAATTGGTAATTCCATTTTCGTTGTGTTAGCCTTTAAATTGATTTTTCATTTCTCATATATCCGCCAAAACATTGAAATAACTCCTCCTAGTTCCTCCAAGATAAATAAATCTGTTCAATCGGTTATAGCTGTTCTCTGAGTTAGCTGGAATGTCAAAGTTTGTTTTTTTATCTATTTTTGAAAGGAGAGGCCTCACCTGCACAAGCGTTGCAGGTCCAAGTGCGGGCATCCAAACACATGCCTCTGCCCCACCCACATCTGCGCTTCTAGTGCACATTGAGCTGTGCCCCGCCAAAGAGCCCTTTATATTTTTGCGCTTTTGCCTGGATCTTGGTTGCTTTTTTCCTGAATCCGGGGTTGGGCTTAGATGATTTTGGGCTCTCCTTTTATCTTTCTTTCTTTCCTGGAACCTTTGTATTACCCAAAAAAAAGAAAGAACCCCTTACGGTAATTATCAAGAAAGAAAAATTCTTTGTGCACCACGGGCGGTATAGAAAATCTAATATGGAGTGCACCGTCTTGTCCGATTGATCTACATAGTCATCACTTTCCAACACGTATTTAATACCTACAGATCATTTTTTTTCGTTTAAAAATTTTGTATAGCGAAAATATCTTTACCCATTTGTTACGACACTCCTTCACAAAAATTAAGATACCCTTTAAAAAAATTATGATACCTCTACCTCTTTGAAAAAAATTATGATCCCTTTTTTAAAAATTATGATATCCCTTCAAAAAAATTATGATATTTCGGTACTAAACAAAAAATCGAAGGCATATGTTATAATTTTTTTAAAAAAATATCATAATTTTTGAAAAAAGATATCATAATTTTTTTTCAAAGGGCAGGATATCATAATTTTTTTGAAGGTGTGCTATAATTTTTATAAAGAGGTGTCTTAACCAAAAGATAGGAGTATTTTCATCATATAAAATTTTTAAATGAAAAAAATGATCTATCGATATTAAATATATATTAAAAAATAATAATTATATAAATTAATCGGACAAGCCGACTTGCTTCACGTCGAATTTTCTATACCATCAGCGGTGCACAAAAAATTTCTGTGCCAAGAAAACGAGCCCCCCATGGCCATGTAACTTGGCACCTTAGCCCGAGCCCCCGAAGATGGTTTGCACTCGGAGCCCTTCTTGGATTGGCAAATTCCACCCTTCGAATTTATTTTTTAAATCAACGGCTAGGATGACTCGACGTTCACAAGTTTAGATGGGATTGGGGCTCGAAGATCTGCGGCAGCTTAAACTCAGGGGTAGAGAGAGAAGAAAATGAAGTCAGTTAAAGTTAGTTAATTTTTTTGTCTCAAATTATTATTCTTTCTGTAGTCATATTCTGGCTCTCTCCTACATGTTTTTCCTTTTTTTTTTTCTTTCAATACTTTCATCTCTCTGCTGATTCACTGGTAGGATTTCTTTAGATTCTATTGAAATAAAAAGGTTTCAGAACTTGTATTGCATATTTATCTCCTCTGAAGTCGAAACGTCGTGCACCTGTCTTATATTGGATCCTGACAGTGTACGTACGCAGAACCAAATGGTTTTTAGTAGAATACTGTAAAAATGTCATTTGATTGATGAATATAGCTGTCATCTGTTTCCGTCTCATTTGGAAGCTCCTATGGTTTAGATATTTAGTGCAAGGATTTGGGCTTGGTAAACCCTGAGTGCTATATAACAGTCAATACAGACACCACTCGGTAGCTTCCGAAGCATTAGAGCTGCCTCTTATCAGGTTCTTCTACAAAAATCAACAAACATACAACAGAAGATGAAGAGCGTTGGTTTTAGGCTATTCATATGACTATAAGACATAATTTGGCCCTCTAAAGTTTAAAATGCCGGCTTTATAGCAGCTAGGGAGAAAAAATGGAAGGAGGGTGTCGAGGAGATCGCAGGTTCTAGCAAAATTACAGAAGCGATACGGTCCATGGTAGGAATGACGATTTCAAAACTGGATTCCTGGATATAGAGGCAGATCGATCACCCAAAGTGCAGCATATATACTTGATGATTAGCTAGGATCAAATGAAGATGTCAGGCAAGCATCTGAACAGCAGAGTCCACCTGTAAAAACTTATATCATGTAATAACACTGGCATATCAATGAATTTGTGTTTTCCAGCTCCATCACTTGTAGATTATATTATATGCTTTATTTTGTAACGTTTTCTAACCAAACAATATCTTCTAGAGGCTTCTAAATTCTCGACACAAAGTTTACTCCTCTCATTATGTTACATGGCCTTGCGATCAAGTTCCATTTGGTTGAGAGATGATGCACTAACCTAGCAATCTATTTTCCCTTCTTTCTATACTTTGCGTATACATACCAAGTTCTTAGCCTCCCTCTTGATTAACAGAAATATACACTCATATGTATGTATAGCTGACTGCTGGGGGAGAGACTATCAGTTCTGGTTCTCCGACTGGCATAGAGTTATATCAAGTTTTTTATGTCAGACCAAGCCTGTGGCACGTTAGCTTGAAAAGGAAACTCTCAAACAACACAAGTAGAACTCAGACGTCCTTGCTCAGTTTTTCCATCTAACAACATCAGCCCCATCTGTCTGTCATGCAATTTCAAGAGAAAAGCATGCTTCCAATAGCCAATCCGGAATCATCATTCAATACCCGCCACCAATCAGCACGCAAAGACCACCACCATGTCCTCACACTGATCAATCAAAGTCCAACATGACAACAGAAGAACAGGGAGTCTTCTTCTTTATATAACAAATCCAGTTACACATCTGCTTCATCATGGTAATGCTATCTAGTTTACATATTTGATTCATTGCAATGAAAGCCTTATGGGGTTCACGTTAACCTTCTCTATAGCCCAAGTTCCCAAGATGTCAAAACCTAGTATTGAGTAGGGTTTAGTCTGAGTCACTATCTCTAGTCCACTCCTTCCAGTCATTGTCAATATGCTTTTGGGCCCAGACTACCGCAGCACGGGCAGCTTGTGGTGCCCCCGGAAGTCCTTTTTCTCTAATCGTATCAGCCATGTCAATGAAGGGTATTACCAAGAGAGTCCCTGGGCCACCATACTCTGTGTGCAAGAAGTTGCTCAAGATCTGCCACAGTAGCACAAATGTTTTTTTTTTTTTTTTTGGGTACAAGCACAAATGTCATCTAGATACTGAAATATCGAAAGCTAATGACAAGTTCAGAAAAAGATGATTGCTTCCTACCAAACAAGGAATTATACAGCCAAAATAAATGATGTAATTAACATATGCAGCTACAGTCAAAACTTGGAGACCATAGGACAAAGCAGTTCATGGAGGGCATGAAATTACTGCAGAACATAAGAGGAAAAGGCTTGCCAACTACCACAGTGATAAAAGCTAACTTTTTGGATTATTTGGAAATTGAAAACATAATCAGAACTCTCACATTAAAAGAGGTCATTTCAAGAGTAGTATCTGGGAATAACCACTCAAGTCCATGAGTCTATTGCTTTATAAAAATGTTATGGTGGATACGACTAACCAAATTTTTTGGGATGAATATTAAGATCTACAAGAGCAAGTGAGTTTAGTTTTTGAGAATCTGCAGACTAATTATAATAAAAGATCACAAAAGTTCAAAATACACTATGGTAAAGACAAAATGCAACAGATTTTCTTCTGTTTTATAGCTAATCTGAAAATTGACATAACTGGTAAACAAAGAGAGATTAAATAACAAATACAGGGAAGCCTTTAAAATTCAAACTTCAAGAAACTTCCATCTATTAAGAATGCTAACTTTCACAGCTAATACATCCGAATCTCCAGTTTTCACTTAGAAAATTTGTTTAAAATCTAGTACATCTCAGCTAATTCATGTTCCTTTGTTCTATGCATATTGCTGCAGAAAGATTATTACTTAGAGAACCTGTTTATTAGTTCTACACATACACACTTAACAGAGACTTCAGCTTATAATTATCATAATTCTACTTTTCATGCACTCAGAGGTTACCCTTCTTACAAAAGAAAAAAAAAACCTTCCTTTTTGACTAAATTCTGGTTCAGATCATTTCACCAAAAATGAAAATTTTATTTGAAAGTGGTTAAAACCAGTTTGTATGCCTGGTTTTAGTCAACTGATTGAAAACTTTGACTCCCCATTTGTCTCGGTCTGAGACAAAACATGATACGTTTCATATGAAACCAACAATTTGCAGTTTTGCACAATTGAACCTTTTTATAGTGTTCCGTCCAAAATAGACTGAAATAAGGAGTACTGATCCTATCTCGTGGTCCACAGTCATAATCACCCAAATATTTCACTTCAGTAAAACTTCAACCCACAGTACGATCTCAACAAGAGATATCTTGCTATGACTCATACTCAGTCATATCATATATTCAAGGCAAAGCCAAAAAAAAAAACAAAAAACAATTTCGAACATCTCCAAATAATTCTTGGAACATTTGTTATTGAAGATGGTAATGTCAATGGTATGCCTGCACCAATCTAAACTCCAGAATAGCCCCTCAATATTCACTTAAGCACATGACTTATTAAGAATATCCAAGAGCAAATTAATACAGAGGGATGACACCAAATCACCTTGTCTTGGTCTTTTCTTCTATTATGAGAATCCAACATCAAGGTACAAGAAGACAGGCTAGCATGGCACATTCTTCTACACTCAAATCTAATCCTAATAATCCTGTCCATTGTGAAACATGAAAAATTCTAGTTAAGAGGTACAATGCCCTAGAGTGAACCCAAAAGTAACTCTCTTTATTGCACCTATATTCTCATGAGTCAAAACAATTGGTCATTGATCAAATGAACCTAGATAGAAGCACTTCGATAAACCTCAAAGAAAGTTAAGAGATCACAAACTCAAAAACTTAGATCAAAGTGTAAACAAAGAAAATAAGACCATAACTCCATGCTTGTATAAGAGATTAAGTATTTTGGTTTAGATGTCCATTTTCTACTTCAAAGAAAAGTAGATCATCTTAGTGCTTACCAAGGATTTAAAAACCAGCAGGTTGAGGTATGGTATTGCACCATTTCAGCATAAAATTTGCCACAAGTACAGTCATTTGGATGCCAAAACCATCTATGTCTGTACAAATTGGCTGTATCCACTGTGAACTAATACTATATCAACTGTACCAGTCCATATCCATGGCTTTTCAGTCTTTTTGAAGCTGTTGGTTTTGATATATACTATCAATAACTATACCATACAAATGTCATACCATTTCAACAGAAAAAGGGTACAAGGTTCAGTACTGGTATTTAAAACCTTGATTCTCAGTATAGCCTACTAGCACCATGTAGAATAGTCCTTTTTACCTTTGACATCTGTACACAAATATATCATAATTGAATCAAAGAATTACTTCTCTTTACTATTTGACAGTTCATCTTTTTTGGAAAGGAAAACATCTTCTGAGGCAATTCTATCCAATATCATGTTATTCTGTGTGTGTGAGATGATTACTCTGTGACATGCCAATCAAGTATCAAGAGAATAGCATAAATACTACCCTGTATTTCCACCCAACCAATTTTAAGTTATCCACAACAGCTTTAAACCTTGAAAATTTTCTAAACCTTGGCTTCATATGATGTCATCATTGGTATATTATGACTTGGCCTATCTTTCTATCACTATAAATAAAATAGACCAATATTTGACACATGCATGACGGACATGCTACACCCCATTTAATATTACGAAGATTCTCATAAGAAGAAACATGTGGTTGAAAATTCTTTCATATTAACATTATCTAAATAAGCAAAGTAGGTGATTTCCATCGAAGAAAAAAGAGTTATATTTTTCATCACACGAGGAATGGAACATTGACAATTGCAGGTTAATTAAAAGCAAGATTAACAAACCATGCGAAAGAGATGGAAATACCTCTTGTGAATAAACAACAATGTAATAACTAGTTCATTGTCCCAATGCAATGCTAATAGCATGTTACCTCGCTAATTGCATCATCTAATTTTATTGGTGAGCATCAGTATTGGTCAGTTTCAAGAGTATAGAACAACATTTCGAGGATCTCAACATTTTGAGGAACATCTTACCTCAGTGCAGATGCCGACGATTTCTTCGACATGGTCTCCAAAATATTCGTTCTTCTTTGTCAGCCTTTGCAACATATGAATCCTGAACTTGCTCGTCTCCTGAACCCAAAATTAATTGCAAACAAACTTAAGATAAAATCATATGCCCAGTTAATTTAAAATCTATTCACAACAACAATACTAACAAAAAAAAATAAAGCTTCAAGAATTCGTTGCCATGAGAAACAATAAGAATCGCAGACTCCGTCGAAAAAAATCCGTTACTAAAGAGAGATAACTGAGATGTCTTCCCATCTCAACAGACGATAAGATAGGAAAAAAAGAAAAAAAGATTGATAAATGGCAAAGAACCAGTGGTGTAATCATCGAAACCAAAACTTACAGCTTCGGCGAATTCGGGAATCGGGTCGGGGAATTTGTACTCGGCGTATTCTGCGGCCCTGCAGAGGAGTTGGATTGAATGAGGTAGGGATGAGAATGGTGGGAGAGAAGGTGATATAAGTGGGAAAGAGCGATGAAATCTTGAAGGGAGAGGTGGTGTCGAAGATAGGCGACGACGGGTAAAGAGTAACGATGAGGAAGGGAGGTGGTGGGGGAGAGAAGGGAGAAGAGGAGATAACGAAGCCGGTGCATTAAAGCACGCCATTCTAGTCGATTGCAAGTCCCCTCTCTTCTTTGTTCAGAGAGTGGGAGCAAGCAGCGCCCCAATGGTATTTTTGCCGGATTTACTTCCATGTTCCGAAAGCTAACAGCTTAGCTAAAACGAGAAACGAAATCGGATACGGTGAAACGCTGTGAGAAACGGGTTTATGTTACGGACTTCCAAGTGGCAAGTGTGTCCGTTTCCTTCCCCTCGTTCATCTACCGACCACCGGTACCACATTCTTATCCTCCAGCGGTGTATCGGGTTCCACCAAGAAGGGGATTGATATAAAATACAGTAGATAAAGATTAGTTCCTCCTAGTTTGACTAAATAAAAAATATATATATTCCATATGACACTTGAAATAACACGGTATGCCATTATAATGGCCTCCCATCAATATATTAATATATTGAAAAGTTTGCAAAATTTTTAAAATAGATGGCAACTTTTGTAATCTTTGTAACCATCTACAATGATATTTCTTTTTATGAAATATGGTTGTTGATGGTTACAAAGATTATAAAAATTACTATCTATTTCAAAAATATTCCTAGCTTTTCAATATGCTAACATATTCCTAATATATTGATACAACTAATATTAATTATATAATATAATTAATATAATATAAATGAGCATGTTTTCATTGAAAATATAATAAATTTATATTATCGGTAATCTAACATAAAAAATAAATATCATGAATTTATTTTATCACCTCTTTCATCTTTTTTTATATTAAATATAATAATTTAATATAAAATTTATTTTATGCATATCAGATTACCTCTATCCCAAGATAGAATCTCCATTGAAACACTCGTCATGTTTCATCCCATATTTTCACCCCACGTTCTGGCATCAATTTATCTTCCAAAGTTAGATCCCTAATTCCTCGAGCACCCCCTCTAAGAAGTTTTTTCTCCAATGGCCACCCGCCTGATCCTCTCTCTCTCCCTCCATCCCTCCATCCCTCCCTTCCCTTCTTATTTTTTTCTATCTCCTCTCTCTCTCTCTATTTTTTCTCTACTCTCCTCTCTTTTTTTCGAGCCCAATTTCAACCAAGAGCCATATTCCACCATCCCACATTCTTCTCTCTCTCTCTCCCCCTCCTTCTTTGCAAGTCTCTCTCTCTCACCTCATTTTATTTCTGGCTGTTTTTCTCTTCTCTTTTCCGACCTCAATGTTGTTATGTTTTAGTGGCGACATCCTGATCCGATTTCTCTTCTGATGCCATATTTTTTGTCATTAGTATGATCCAGCCGCTAGACTCTTTTCCTCTTTTCTTCACTCCCGACATCGCTATTGGGTCATTGCCGATATTCACCTCTTCCCCCTCCAAAGATGGCCGACTGAGCCACTCTTATACTCTTTCTCTCCCATTCCTTCCTTAATGGTACCAAGTGTTGGCCAGCCCCTCCTCTAGTTAAGCATCTCCCCCCTCTTTAGTCTCTTTATACTGAACTATCATCGTCGGTCTTCCTCAACATTAGATTAGTCACTGGACTCCCTTCTCTCTCTTCCCAGAGTTATTCCCTTCGATGTAATTAGTTGGGCCCTCCTTCCCCCCTCCTCACTCTCCTTCCTTTCTTCAACCCCAAAAGTATCCTTTCTCCCTTATTTTCTTCTTTCCTCCTCCATATAAGAGTGACAAGTATCTGCTCTCTTCCTCCTTTCTCTTTCCTTTTTCGATGTTGGACAGCCGATGGGTCTTTTCTCTTCATCCTAATGAGATTTTTGTGAGCTGATCTAGTTACAAATAGACGGCCAACTAAATAAGATTTGGTCTAATACTACTTATCTATCTCGGATGGTCTACCATATTCCACCCCCCACGGTAGTAAGATTGAGGTTTTAAATTTTAAAATATTTTGATACAGAAAGGAATTTAGATTTCAAATAAATGCTAAGGGAATTTGGTTTTAAATTTCAAATATTGACATAAGATTTTTCCTTCTTTTCTACGCATTTTGCCTTTTATACGCTCTTTTTATTGGTAAGTTTGGATGGATTATTTTTTCATTAAAAAAAATCCCCAAAGCAGTGCCGCGTCGTAAAGAGTCCCAACTCCCAACCAAGGCGAGTCCCCGCAAAACAGAGGCTTCTTCGTCCCTGCCCTCCCAAATAAACTTCCCCGAGTTCGAGCAACCCCGGTAAGTAATCCATCTGCCATAGCTAATCTAACTGGTATTTCTGCGATCTTCGTCGGTCGGTTTTGGGAGAGAAGAAACAGAGAAGCAAACTCCATGGCGTCCTTACCGACCCTGACCCACTGCTTCTTACCCATCGAGCCCTTCAACGGTAGGAACCACTTCCGCCGCTGGCGGGAGTCCATCCTCCTCCGCCTCCTCACCCTCGACATTGCCCACGTCCTCTCCGATCGCCGCCCCTCCTCCACCGACGCCGCCAAGCAGTGGGACCGCGACGACGCCCTCTGCCGTGGCCACATCCTCCACACCCTCGCCGACCGCGTCTTCGATCTCCACGTCCACCGCTCCACGGCCAAGGACCTCTGGGACGCCCTCCAGTACACCTACGGCGTCGAACCCAACACCTCCTTCCGCCGGCTTACGCGCTTCGTGATGGTCGACGAGGAGCCCGTCCTCGAGCAGGTGGCCAAGTTTCATGCCCTCGCCAGCGAAGCCAAGTCCCAGGGCGACGGATTACCCGAGACGTATCTGGTCAAGCAGTTGATGTTAGTATTGCCGCCCTCCTGGTACAAGGAACCTGTCGATCTTTTAAAAAAGGAGAGGGACATGTCCATGGACGAGGTCTGCTGGCGGATTCGACAACAGGAGGCGTTTAATAGATTGGTGAAGGAGGACGAAGGAGTTGATAAGAGGGACAATGCGGGATGTAAAGCGCTGTCCTTGAGGAAGACGATCGGGAAGAAGCGGAAGGCAGGAGCATGTTATAATTGCGGCAAGTCTGGCCACATTGCCAGGTTCTGCAGGCAGGTGAAGCCGACGACAAGCTCGCCGTCGTTTCAGTCTAGTGGAACTGCAGGAGATTATAGTTACTGATGGCCAGTCTTCCATTCAGGGTTGGGATGTGAATTGGGAGTTTATTTTGTTTCTTAACTAGTCGGACTCTGCATGTGTGTTTCCGAACCGGTTTCATTTTGTTTTTTGGGTAATAAACCGGTTTCATATTTCATATAGGGTAACGGATGCTTTGTTCCAGACTTCAGCCGGTTTATTCTGTTCTCGAATCACAAGCATGAATTTTGGATGCAATATATTGCTGTAGTTCCCAAACGAATTGATTCTCTCTGTTTGCAAAATGCCTTCATGTTTACCAACGATTCTATATCAGGATAATTTTGTTCATCAATCTTTTTTTTAACAAGTTCTGGACCAATCTTTTACCCATGCCATATTATGCTGGGGTATGCTTTATTGCTTTTTTTTTTTTTTCCCCTTTTACCATCATTAGGGTTGATATCGCTCTCTAAATCATCCAGAGCATAATAGACACACAAGGCTATCTAAATAACAAATCTAATTATTTCATAATAATTTTAAATCAGCAACGAAATAATCTTAATCCTAAAAAAATTAAGATCTTCTGGCAAACCAGCATGTCAAAATCGAAAAACAGAGAAAAACAATAATGAACTACACTAGTCATACATTTGACCAGAAATCCAGCAGCTGCGAGGAGATGAGAGGAGTCAGGAGATCTAGGAGGAATCCTTCGCCCTCCTTCCCTTCAAGCCATCCCACCAACACAAAGCAACAGAAGTCTTGGCGAGACGACTCAAGGGTCTACCTCACCGGGGCCAACGCGGTCCTACTTGGCCAGAGGAAGAATAATGGTTTCCCCTCTTCTCTCCTGGTCTTCTCCACAGATCTTAGTGGTAAGAACACCCTGACCCAAGCGACCTCAAAAACCGGTGGATCTGCAAGAATCAAGAACTTTCTTCTGAAGAAAGGTTCTTGTTTTCAATGTGGTGGATCTGGACACTACAAAAGAGAGTGTCGAAATGGTTTACTGTGCTTTCGATGCAAGAGTTTTGGGGACTCGTCTATGAGTTTGTTCTTCTTCTCCCTCTTTTATTCAAGGTTCCATACTGAATCTCCCCAATGGACCTTTGGATGGCTGTGTTTGTCTTCCGCTGGATTTGGAAGCTAGAGCTTCTCTTCTGGAGGCCCTGCGCTCTGGGGTTGTTCATGTCTCAACTCTAAACGATTACCCCATCTCTTATGCCCAGCTGATTAAAGGGTTGAAGATTCTTAATCCTAATCGAGAGTGGAACCCTCAATCAATAGGAAAGAATAGATACTTTGTTCCCTTCTCCAGCAGAAAAGAGGTGCTTCAAGCTTCCATTCATGGAGACTATTATACACCACACTTCTCTTTCTCAATCTCTCCTTGGTCGGTATATCAAAATCGCAAAAGCGTTCAGCTCTCTCACAAAGTCGTATTATTCATTTCGGGTCTACCGGCCTTCTGCAGAAATCATGAATCGATCACTAGAATTATCTCTTGTTTGGGTCTCCTTGACAAAATCGATTCTCTGGACACTGGGCTTGTGGATCAAAACCCCTTGGTGATCTCTTTATTTACTGAGAACCCTCACTGTATCCCCCAATCTTTTCTGTGGTGGTTTTGGTTACAAGATTACCTTTGACCTTTCCAAGGTGGAAGACCGTGCCTCTCCACCGTCGGACATTTTCCTCCTTGGAGTTTGGGGACTCCTCCACAATTGTAACCCCACCTCTTGTTGGCCGGTTGCACCCAAAAGAGATGGGTACGAAGGTTGTTAATCGGCGATCTCAATCGGGTCACTCGACAGCCATACCTGCTCAGGCTCACGAGTGGACTCCGAGTCACGTTGCTAACTCGCTTGATCTAGAGCGAGCCAACTCAGAAAAAATCGAAGCAGGAGGCGATGGAACTCTGGGGAACGTCTTTTCACAAAGTTCTCCATCTCGATCACCTAACCCATCAGCTGCCGCCTTTCGCAGCAAAAGTGAATCTGTTGCGCGTTCAGGCTTCCTTGAGGATTTAATATCTTTGGCTCCAGAGTTGCCGCCTTCTTCCTCGCTGCCACCATCAGTTCCTCCCCTGCAACTCTCATTAAATGCTGGGATGGCTGAAAGGAACTCTCCTGACCCTGATCTTCGATGCGAAGCCATCCTATCTTCGGATCCGGGCTGGAAGAGCCAGACATATCTCGACCCAATTCTTCTTCAATCCAATGGGTCTGGCCCACTTAGAATCTCTGATTTGGGTTCATCAGTGGCTCATAGTCTGGAGGTGCCGGCTGCTGTTGACCAGGTCCAGTCGGGAGACCTTGGGTTGACTGCAGTCTTGGAACCCTGGGGCCTCGGATTCAAATGCAGAGCGCCATTATGACTTGACCAGGGCCCTTGTTCTTCTTGATCACCCCCTGTCTAAGTGTCTATGGAGAAGACTCAGGTCCTTACTCCCAATATTGCTGATGGTGAGGATGTTCTTGACACCGCACAAGAGTCGGCGGTTGCCCCTTGCTCTAGAAGATCTCTTCGACGTCTCGCTGTTCGGGAAGCAACTGCTCGTCTACGGTCATCAAAAAAAACAAAAGGCCTTGCTTGATGCTGGGTCAGGTAGCACCTCAAACACAGAGGAGAACAATACAAATCAGGTCAGAGATCCTTTGCCTCTTCATGATGTGTCTCCTAATACTCTGCTTAACGGGATCAAATCCTGCGGCATTATTATTCCTCACACTGATACTGAAAATTGCGTTCAACGGATTCTCTCCATGGAGAAGGAAAGATCTAACTCTGCTCTTTGATTGCAGAAGTTCTTAGCTCAGTTGACCAATTTGTCCCTATGAGATCAATAGAAAAATCTCTCTTGTCTCTTTACTTCAAATTAGCTTTCTATATTGGTTCTGGTCACGTCTTCCATCTTTCCTTGCTTCTGAAACTTCAGCATTCGGTTGTGGATCTCTCTTCTATACATGTCTATACTAATATGGAATGTTAGGGGGTTGGGAGACCCGTCGAACAGAAGAGCTGTTCGAGATACTATCATCTCTTCAAATTGCTGTGTGGTTGGTCTTCAGGAGTCAAAAATCGACGCACCTACTCCTTCTATCTTCAGATCTCTTTCTGGAGGACAGATTGACTCTTGGATCTCCTTAGATGCGAGAGGGGCTGCTGGAGGTATCTTACTTGGCTGGAATTCCAATAGACTATCTCTTCTTAAAAAGGATGTTCGTATTTTATCCATCTCTGTTCAATGGAAGGATCTATTTCTTTTCTCCACTTGGGACTTTACTGTTGTTTTTGGCCCAACTGATCTGAACTCCGATTTCTGGAAAGAGCTTTTTGAGGTTCGAAAATCTTTCTCTGATCCCTGGGTCGTAGGTGGTGATTTTAATGCCACTTACAAATTATTGGAAACGAATGGTAATCCCCAACCTCATTGTGTCACATTGGTCTTCTCTAGGTTAATCAGATCTCTTCAATTAATTGATCCTCCTTTGAAAGGGTAGACTTTCACATGGAGCAATCACAGAGACCCTCCTATCCCAGCGAAGCTCGACCGTTTTCTCTACTCCACTGAGTGGGATACCCTATGCTCTAAATCAATTCAAGTTGCGCTCCCTAACTCGTATCCAGATCATACTCCTATTCAGCTCATCTATCTGGTTTCTAATGCTTGGAGATCCTCTATATCTACCAATGATGCAGCCACCTCTCTGGTAATTAAACCACGAAATACAAGAAACGCACTCAAAGCTTGGAGTGCTGAGGTAAGACGTAACACCTCTAAAGAGAAAGATGAACTCCCTGAAAAGATCCAAGGATAGATTGGAGGAAACTAGTCTTTCTGCTGAAGATTTTCAACTTCATTTGACTTGCAAAGAAAAATTGCACCAAATCTATAAAAATGAGGTGATCTATTGGAAGCAACTGGCAAAAATTAGATGGCTTAAAGAAGAAGATAATAATACTCCATTTTTTCATAAGATTTAAGAAGAACAATTGGATCACCCACATCTCCTGGAATGGACAATCTCTTTACGACTATGATCAAACGATGAAAGCTTTTTCTAATTATTTCAAAGATCTATTTGGTAAAACAACTAAATGTGGTCTAGACATGGATTAGAATGAACTTTACTCATTTTCTTTTAATCTTGAATCTTTTGATCGTCCCTTATCAAAGGAGGAGATCAAAGATGCAATCTTCAGCTTTGAGGTGGACAAAAACCCAGGTCCCGATGGTTTCTTTTTTTGGCTTCTTTCAATACTTTTGGGATATTATCTGTTAGGATTTTTTTTACTTATTTCTACAGTTGTATGATTTCAATCTAAATCTTTCTCAGCTCAACTACACTTTCCTGGTACTCGTACCCAAAAAGGAATTGGCCCCCTGTCCGACTGACTACAGGCCAATTAGTCTTATTCACTGTTTCATCAAGGTGATCTCAAAGGTTCTAATAGAAAGATTGAAACCTTTCATAAATGATCTTGTTGATATGGCTCAGACAGCTTATATAAAAGGTAGATCCGTATTAGATAATATTCTTTATGCTAATGAAATCATCCATCTTTTTAAAAAGAATAGGGAGCTTGGGTTTATATGTAAATTAGATTTCTCAAAAGCTTTTGACAAAATTGATCTAAACTATCTGATGAAGCTGCTGAATGGCAGAGGTTTTTCACCTAAATGGTGTGGATGGGTAAAAAATATTCTTTTCTCTTCCAAAGTGGTTGTCCTCTTCAATGGTGATCATGGTTCATGGATTTTTGTAAAAGAAGAATTCGCGAAGGAGACCCCTCATCCCCATACCTCTTCATCTTGGCTGCTGACATTCTATGTAAACTTCTCAACAAGGCAGCCAGAAGTAAGATCTTTGATGGTCTTGACGATTGGTATATAATTGGTGGATCTAAAATACTACAATATGCTGATGATATTTTGATTTTTACTAAAGCCAAAAGTGAAAATATATCTATCTTGAAAATCATTTTATAATCTTTTGAGCTGTTCACGGGTCTTGCCATCAACCATCAAAAAAGTTCTATAGCGGTCGTTGGCTCAAATGATGAGTCCAATATTGACTTGGCTTCTTGGCTTAACTGTTACAAATCTTTTATGCCTTTTAAATATTTGGAGTTACCTCTTAATGGAGGACGTCGAAATCTAACTGGCTACCTCTCATTCAAAGATTTGACTCTAAACTTAATTATTAGAAAAGTAAATTTCTTTTTATGGGTGTGAGATTCACTTTGATTAACTTTGTCTTATCCTCTCTTCCAATCTACTTTGTCTCTCTATAAATTGTCTGCATGGATCATCAAGGAACTGAATAAAATTCGAAGAGCTTTTCTTTGGAAAGGCTCTGAATCAGTCAATGCAATATCATGTAAAGTTTCTTAGTCAAAGGTTTGCCTTTCCAAAGAAGAAGGTGGGCTGGGCATCAAAGATCTTTGCTCCCTCAATCAATCTTTCCTTGCAAAATGGGGTTGGCGATTCATTAAAAAAGATCTTGGTTGGTGGAGAAAAATTATTTCTGGTGCCTATCTTAAGAGGGTCAAATTTACGAAAAATTGGAAGCCTAGCAAACTTTGTTATAGGTTGTGGTGAGATGTGGTCAACTCCTTACCATCGGTTTGGAATAGAGTTAAATTTGAGGTAGGAAATGGCTTGACAATATTCTTTTGGCATGATAGTTGGCTTGGTTTTGTCCCTCTAAAAATTTTATTTTTTAATCTATATGCTCACTGCTATGGTAAAAAAGAAAATGTGGCATCTTTCTACAATTCAAGATCCAACTTGGGGCATTCGAACTACTTCTTTGACTTCCTCTGTTTTGTAAGAAAAATCCAACTTACTGTCAATTCTCTCTATTGTGCAGCTGAATGCGAATCAAGATAAGATTATTTGGCAGTTAGAATCTTTTGATAATTTTTCTTCATGTTCCTTATGTAACTTTCTTAGCTGTAGAGGTGTTAGATGGTCCATGACCAAGAAGATCTGGAAAAGCACTTTACCACAAAAGATTAAATACTTGCTGTGGTTGGCATTCTCTAATAAACTAAATATTAGAGAACTTTATTCAAAAAAAAACTAAGTAAAAATGTTGGTGGCTATGTTCTGTGTAATGATGCTCTTGAATCTTTGGATCAGTTATTCATCAATTACTCTTTTATTTCCAAAATCTGGTTTTGGATCTGAATAGGTTAAAAGCTCCTCCTGTACCATCTACCTTATCACAATTTTGCTCTAATTGGTGTAAACAATATTTCAAATCCTTCAATCAAATCTTCATTCTGATGGCAACTATGATCTCAGGTTATTGGGAAGAAAGAAATTTTAGAAATTTTCTAAGGAAAGTTCAACGGAAGAGACTATATTTAAAAAGGTGATTCATCGGTTTCAAGAATAGATCATTCTTTGTGAATCCACTAAACTCTCTAGTGCAGTTTCTTTAACCAAAAATCTTTTGAAAGAAAAATTACCTGATGCTAATCTCTGGAGTTTAGGATGATTAACCTCCTTTGATTTATTTTATACTATACTACATACTCCGTTCTCTACTTAGGTTATGCTGTTGGTACTGAGCGCTTGTTCTAATTCTGTCCTATACTATGGCTGTGCTATCTTTGATTTTGGATGCACTTCTCATGTCAAACTCCATTATCTATCATCTGATCCTTGGTTTTGGTACTGAGCGCTTGCTCCAATTCTGTCCCATACTATGGCTGTGCTATCCTTGGTTTTGGATGGATTTCTCATGTCAAACTCCATTATCTATAATCTGATCCTACCTCTTGGCTCTTTATCCATTGTATTACAGTGGTAGGGATAGGAGACAATGATGAAGAGTGCAGCATTGTGATTTTCATAAGATCCAACTTGCTGTAACTTTTTGAATAGATACTACTCACTAACTTTTTGAACAAATACTACTCGCTGAGCCTCTCCTTTTTAGTTTTTGGTATTTACTTTTCAAACTTCATACTTTACTAAAACAATTAACAAGTCTTCTTTGGAATTTTTCTATTATAAAGTCTGATATTATCTTTTGGCTAAGCAAGAACCTCAACATTGTAAGTTCTGTTTGTAATTTTTTTAATTTTCTCTATGAATAAAATTGGTGGGTAGTGGATTTTTTCCACTACTCTCTACATATTTCTCAAAAAAAAAAAAAAAAAAAACTACGCTAGTCCAGCAAATGACATAATACCTTAAAGTGGATTAAAATATGTTAATTCATAACAAAACTTAATACATATAATTGATTGGATTAAATTTAATAATAACAAATATTAAAGAATAATACTTTTTCAAAAATATATTTTTTTTACAAATCGATACATCCAACATTTGACTACGATCACCTAACTCAGTGGCGTAGGTCAAACAATAGATAATAATGCCCAAATACCACTATTCTTATCATCATTTGTACAAAGTCGAAACTAGCTTATTAGATTACAAATCGGAAGAGCCAATATATAACCATGGCCTTGAATGCATGGTCTTACCCCTTCTGTTGCTCTTGAAAAGCTATCTGAACCTAAGCAATAGGAGTCTGAGCAGCAAAAATTTTGACCAGTTGAATTCTCATAGTCTGAGGTCTTTGAACTGACTTGGGCCTCTTAAATAGTTTCAAGGATATCCAGTTATCTTATGATTCTGCAAGTCATACTTAAAACAAGCTCCAAATTTCAGTTATCTGTCTTGCGAATATCATTGCACATGACGCACTTAATCTTGTCCTGTTAACTAATCTCGCTATAAGATATTATTTCTCCTGACAAAAACTAAATGAACGTTGATGATCCTTGATTACTCAAAACTCTGCAAGTGTCACGCCCCGAACCCAACACCTGGGTCGGATACGTGATGGCCGCACACTCCTTAGAGCAAGTCCTAAAGAATATGCAAGGCCAAAAATAAATATTACAACCTTAACATCCATAACAATTAATTTCAACAATAATTCATAAAATTTTGTATAGGTACAAATTAAATTTCTTCAGTTCTCTGATCGGGTACTATAACACTCTATCTATCCATCTGCTCACCCATAAATTTAAGCCATGGCCAATCATGAACATCCTGTATCTCTGAAAAGAAAAGAAAGATGAAGGGGTGTGAGCTTTACAGCCCAGTAAGAATTCCCATATCACACTGATATAGTAATATGTCTGAAAATAAAGAATAGCAATAAAATATAAAATCTCATGTTCAATGTCCAGAATAATGCAAACATTCATAAATTTGCTGTCTTGTCAAAATAGATGCATCATCATATATTAATAGGTGAAACACTTTTGTTCAACAATTGTTTCGTGCCTTATCTTTCATTTCTCTTTTCATAATCACATGATTTTTAACAGTTTCTTTCTGGCTCTGGACTATCCAAGTCTATACCTCAGTCATCATCCGGATCGAATCCACTTTAAAAAGTCTTTCAAGACTGTCCCAGGATGAGCTCCTGGCCGGCTGTCCCACGTACCAAAGCCCGTGAGAGGCTGTCCCAGGCATAAGCTCCTGGCGGGCTGTCCCAGGCATGAGCTCCTGGCCGGCTGATCCACCTGTAAGCCAGTGGGGGCTGTCCCAGGCATAAGCTCCTGGCGGGCTGTCCCAGGCATAAGCTCCTGGCCGGCTGTTCCACATGACAAGGCTAGTCCATACCATATATCTCTTTCTTTTCATTTAATCATTATGTGTTGATTTCATCAATCAATTCTGTCTTGCATTATGATCAATTCAGATATGTCATATCCATATAATCATGCCATCAATCTCTGATACATATATATTGACATAACATACTCATGCTCAAAATCAAATAACAGTATCTCAGATATAATAAATTCATCGATCTCAAATCCGACAATATAAAATCAATAATGCAAGACCAACAGTAAAATAGCATATATATAATAGTGATCATGTACAGAGATTCTTACCTTTACCGGTGACTGATCCAAACACAGAAATCGATGTTCTTCTTTGATTTATAAATTTCTCTAACAAGATATTCCACTTGATATCTTATGCAGACAATCGTATCTCTTCATGACCCTGATCAAATATAAAAATCACATATATAGAAATTACCGATAATTGATCCTAATACACAAATCGAGGATCTCTCTTAGGATTAATCAAAATTAGGATTTATCTAAGTATTAGGATCCTCCACTGATCCATAAGACTTTTAGAGAGAAAAAATCCATGAAGAGAGAGAAAATTCTAGAGAGAGAAAGTAGAGAGAGAAAGTAGAGAGAGAAACTTTCGTATCCTTCTGATGAGGCACTCATGATCGAGATCATCAGAGGTCCTATCAGGGTGACTCAATATGAATCAAGTGTTACAATTTCGAATAGAATCGGACTAGGATCAGATCTATCGCACGAATTTTGGAGCAATCTCAGATCATCTTATTTTCATCTCAATTTTATCCTAGGGTTCATGATGCAATCAGAGAGAGAGAGTAGAAAGATTCTAGAGAGATAAAATCCATAAAGAGAGAGAAAAGTCTAGAGAGAGAATCTAGAGAGAGAAAATGTAGAGAGAGAAGGTAGAGAGAGGAGAGAGAAAAGAGAGAGAAAGAAGAGAGAAAGGAGAGAGAAGAAAATTCTCTCATTCTTCTTCTTTTTATTTTATTTATTTTATTTTTATTTTTATTCTTTTCTTTTCTTTTTCTTTTTCCTTTTTCTTTTCTTTTTCTTTTCTTCTTCTTCCTTTCTTCTTTTCTTCCCGCGGCCACCCTTGGCTGAAACAGGGGAAGACCGTGAGGTCCTCCCCCCCCCGCTTGGTGGCTCGGGCTCCGACGGCTTGGCCGGAGATCCGACAACAGGTGGAGGCGGCGGTGGGCAATGGACGGTCGGCGGCAAGGTTCGACCGACAAAAATCAAAGAAAGATTCAGAAAACAGGGGATTCTTTCGCTACTGATTTTCGGCAAAGACGATGGCCGGCGGCGAGGCTTTGGGCCAGGGGAGAAAGGGAAGAGGGAGAGGAAGAAGGGGAGGGGCTTACCTTGCTCCGGCGGTTGAGAAAAGCTCCGGTGAACCCCTTTTTTTCCCATCAAGAACCCGCGGATCCTCTTGGAAGAATCCCTCAAATTTCTAAAAAAATCTTTCCAAAACTAATTGTAGAGACATAAGGGAGGGAAAGAGGATTTTATAGAGGTGATTTCCTACCCCTAATCGGACTCTATCGATCCGATTTTGCCGGAGATGGGAAGGAAGAAGACTCCGGCTAGGAGTCTTCCTCCTCTATTTTTTATTTATTTTTTTTTTTTAAATCTGGATTGTTACATTCTCCCCTCCTTAAAATAATTTCGTCCTCGAAATTAGATTATGTCGTTTGAGATATCTTTTTCAAAGTATACATTCTTCATGTCATTCTCAAGCTTACGATAATATCATATATATTATTTATTTCTCATGATCTTGTTATAACAAAAATTATTTGAAATCTCAAACTCATCCCTTCTTATTGATTTCTCAACTTTTTGAAGAACTGTAACATTTTGGACTTATATTAATATACTACCATTATTTGTCTAATACATTTCACTCGAAATTCATAATTATCTCAGACTATCCTTGATAGAAAAATAAATAAAGGTCAAACATCGGACACTCTTCACAATCATCGATTTCTTTCTTCACTTGACCTTCTAACAAATTTTATATGTAGACTCTCATCTTAAGAAAAATCTCAATCTTCTATATCAGTTCGAGTAATAATATTAAATTTTAAAAAAAATATGAGATCTATGTCAGGACTTTCTAAGTTTGAACTAATATCAAAACTATCAAGCTATTAATAAACTTGAGATATCTAGAGTTTTTGGCATTATCTACAATGAAGCAAACTACTGACAAAATTATCCGACTATGATCAGATTAGATCAAAATTTATAGTATCCTTTCATTATCAATAAAATTCTTCCTTATTTGCCACTAATGTATTCCATCATATCTTCAAAATCAAAGAATTAATATTTCTAATCAATTTAACCCACCATGTTTTTGCTGCGCACTCTGATCTTAATTTATCAAATTATATAATTATATCAAAGATAAAAATATCCTTATATGTTAGATAGATCCAACCTTCAAATTTCATATAAAACTTAGGGCAAAATTTTAAGTTTCTTTATCTTTACTACTTTTGGGTATAGCATATAAAAATTAAATCTTGATCTACTTCCTATATTTGAAATTATTGTATAAGTTTCATCACTCTTCAAGAATCCAACATATCTAGAATCAATTGGAGTTAATCTTAAATTTACCTTACAATCATTTAGATAATTTCTAAATCAATCTTTCTTTTTAAAAGAATTAATTCTAACTTGACAACTAAAAGAACTCAAGCCAACATCCTTATGAGTAGAATCAACTTGATTATTTCTTATAGAGCTCTCTTCATCACAATCCTTAATATTAATCAATAAATCCATACAAAATCTTATTATCCATACAAAATCTTGTCCCTTGTATAAGTCATTCCAAATTTAATACTAGCAAGATATCTTATTTCAATTCAGAAATCCGAACTCTGACTTGAATAATTAATACACTCCACTATCTTCAACAATTAAAGAATCTAATCCAAAGATGAAAATATAAATTATTAAGAATTTTATCATAACCTAAGTTCAGATATCACTAGAATTATAATTCTGAATAATTATAACCTTAAACTCAAATACCACTTAAATCATATTTCCTAGTGATCATAACCTAAACTCTAATATCATTCTATCATACCTTTAATGATCAAAATCTTAAACTCCGATATTATCAATCATACTCTGGTGATTATATTCCCAAAGTTTTGATATCATTTATATGACAATCCCTAGTGACCTTAAACTTGGGCTCTAGTACTGTTCTGTCATATCCTAATCACTGGTATCATTTGCTCCAAATAAACGTAACCTAAGCTCTAAGCTCGGATGCCACTCCATCACATCCTACTGATCTTTACATAAAGTTTTAATATCACTTCATAATCTTAGGGATTTTAAACCTAAGCTCTGATATTATTCTGTCATATTCCAATCACTTATATCATATCCCTAATGATCCTAACCTATGCTCTGATACCATTCTGTCACGCCCCGAACCCAACACCTGGGTCGGATACGTGATGGCCGCACACTCCTTAGAGCAAGTCCTAAAGAATATGCAAGGCCAAAAATAAATATTACAACCTTAACATCCATAACAATTAATTTCAACAATAATTCATAAAATTTTGTATAGGTACAAATTAAATTTCTTCAGTTCTCTGATCGGGTACTATAACACTCTATCTATCCATCTGCTCACCCATAAATTTAAGCCATGGCCAATCATGAACATCCTGTATCTCTGAAAAGAAAAGAAAGATGAAGGGGTGTGAGCTTTACAGCCCAGTAAGAATTCCCATATCACACTGATATAGTAATATGTCTGAAAATAAAGAATAGCAATAAAATATAAAATCTCATGTTCAATGTCCAGAATAATGCAAACATTCATAAATTTGCTGTCTTGTCAAAATAGATGCATCATCATATATTAATAGGTGAAACACTTTTGTTCAACAATTGTTTCGTGCCTTATCTTTCATTTCTCTTTTCATAATCACATGATTTTTAACAGTTTCTTTCTGGCTCTGGACTATCCAAGTCTATACCTCAGTCATCATCCGGATCGAATCCACTTTAAAAAGTCTTTCAAGACTGTCCCAGGATGAGCTCCTGGCCGGCTGTCCCACGTACCAAAGCCCGTGAGAGGCTGTCCCAGGCATAAGCTCCTGGCGGGCTGTCCCAGGCATGAGCTCCTGGCCGGCTGATCCACCTGTAAGCCAGTGGGGGCTGTCCCAGGCATAAGCTCCTGGCGGGCTGTCCCAGGCATAAGCTCCTGGCCGGCTGTTCCACATGACAAGGCTAGTCCATACCATATATCTCTTTCTTTTCATTTAATCATTATGTGTTGATTTCATCAATCAATTCTGTCTTGCATTATGATCAATTCAGATATGTCATATCCATATAATCATGCCATCAATCTCTGATACATATATATTGACATAACATACTCATGCTCAAAATCAAATAACAGTATCTCAGATATAATAAATTCATCGATCTCAAATCCGACAATATAAAACCAATAATGCAAGACCAACAGTAAAATAGCATATATATAATAGTGATCATGTACAGAGATTCTTACCTTTACCGGTGACTAATCCAAACACAGAAATCGATGTTCTTCTTTGATTTATAAATTTCTCTAACAAGATATTCCACTTGATATCTTATGCAGACAATCGTATCTCTTCATGACCCTGATCAAATATAAAAATCACATATATAGAAATTACCGATAATTGATCCTAATACACAAATCGAGGATCTCTCTTAGGATTAATCAAAATTAGGATTTATCTAAGTATTAGGATCCTCCACTGATCCATAAGACTTTTAGAGAGAGAAAATCCATGAAGAGAGAGAAAATTCTAGAGAGAGAAAGTAGAGAGAGAAAGTAGAGAGAGAAACTTTCGTATCCTTCTGATGAGGCACTCATGATCGAGATCATCAGAGGTCCTATCAGGGTGACTCAATATGAATCAAGTGTTACAATTTCGAATAGAATCGGACTAGGATCAGATCTATCGCACGAATTTTGGAGCAATCTCAGATCATCTTATTTTCATCTCAATTTTATCCTAGGGTTCATGATGCAATCAGAGAGAGAGAGTAGAAAGATTCTAGAGAGATAAAATCCATAAAGAGAGAGAAAAGTCTAGAGAGAGAATCTAGAGAGAGAAAATGTAGAGAGAGAAGGTAGAGAGAGTAGAGAGAAAAGAGAGAGAAAGAAGAGAGAAAGGAGAGAGAAGAAAATTCTCTCATTCTTCTTCTTTTTATTTTATTTATTTTATTTTTCTTTTTATTCTTTTCTTTTCTTTTTCTTTTTCCTTTTTCTTTTCTTTTTCTTTTCTTCTTCTTCCTTTCTTCTTTTCTTCCCGCGGCCACCCTTGGCTGAAACAGGGGAAGACCGTGAGGTCCTCCCCCCCCCCGCTTGGTGGCTCGGGCTCCGACGGCTTGGCCGGAGATCCGACAACAGGTGGAGGCGGCGGTGGGCAATGGACGGTCGGCGGCAAGGTTCGACCGACAAAAATCAAAGAAAGATTCAGAAAACAGGGGATTCTTTCGCTACTGATTTTCGGCAAAGACGGTGGCCGGCGGCGAGGCTTTGGGCCAGGGGAGAAAGGGAAGAGGGAGAGGAAGAAGGGGAGGGGCTTACCTTGCTCCGGCGGTTGAGAAAAGCTCCGGCGAACCCCTTTTTTTCCCATCAAGAACCCGCGGATCCTCTTGGAAGAATCCCTCAAATTTCTAAAAAAATCTTTCCAAAACTAATTGTAGAGACATAAGGGAGGGAAAGAGGATTTTATAGAGGTGATTTCCTACCCCTAATCGGACTCTATCGATCCGATTTTGCCGGAGATGGGAAGGAAGAAGACTCCGGCTAGGAGTCTTCCTCCTCTATTTTTTATTTATTTTTTTTTTTTAAATCTGGGTTGTTACAGCAAGTTTCGCAAAACTCTATCCACTTTGAACATCGTGAGAATCAAAATATCTATCCCTTTTCTTTTTTTTCCCTCCTTTTATATCTTGAATTTCTTTCCAAATAATCTTCATATTCTTAGCCTTGTCTACCATTCGTCATAATTTGCTGAGTGCAATACAGCAAGACCCCTTTAAATATGTGGTCTCAACCATCACGTTGCTAAGGACTCCACCCTAAAAATGTCCAATTAACTTATTTACTTTTCTGCTTGAGATATGTTACAAGGACATTCTTAGTTTCAATGAAAATAAAATAAACATCACAATAATATTTAAATAAAATGACACAAAATTATTAATAAAAAAGCATATGCAAAAATTTGCTCATAACCTAATTTCTAGCCAACTCTCAACCTTTCCAACCAGTGCCAAAGATCTTTCCATCTAGGCTCTTATGTCACTATTTCTAACATAATATATCATAATCCTTAGTAATCTTAAACCTAAGATCTGATATCATTAAATCTATCACCCCTCAAATTCGGAGCATAACAAACAACACATATATACAAGGTGGAGGTGGATCACACAGACATGCAAGGCTATGCGAATAACAAATCTAATTATTTCATAATAATTATAAGTCGATATCGAAATAACCTTAATCCTCAAAAATTTAGATTTTTTGACAAACTAGCCTGTGGCCTCAAATCCAAAATTTGAAAATAGATAAAGAACAATAATAAGCTATACTAGCCCAATAAGTGATATAATACCTCAAGATGGGTCAAAACATATTAATTCATAATAAAACTAAATATATATAATTAATTGGGTAAAATTTAATACTAACAAATATTAGAGAATAATATTTATTTTTTTCTTTCAAAGGCATATTTTTCATAAATCGATACTAGACCAACATTTGACTATGGCCAGATAACCCAATGGTGTGGATCAGATAACTAACAATAGTGCTTAACTACCGCTATTTTAATCATTAGTAATATAGTAATGAAACTAATTTCTCGATTATCAGTCGATAGAATCAATGTATAATTTCTATTAGTTGGACTAGAATAGATCATAGTCATGCAGAATATATACAAAGCATTTTAACAGATTTTTCAGTCATACACTCTAAAACTATTATTCAAAATAGATCATATATCCAAATTAATTTATTTGCAGAAGTATCAAAATACATATTTAATTTTTATATCAGCAATAAAAAGTTATATGCTTGACCATTTAATCAAATAAAAGTAAAAATTATTAATTATTTTAAAAACACACCGAAAGCCTTAAGTCACTTATCTTGCAAATGTCAAAATCCGAATAATTTTAATTGGTCGCATAGATGCTTAAAGATCTAACATTCCAAAACCACACATACACATAAGTCTACTCAACAGCATGTAAAATAATTTCTAAAATTTATAAAATTTTCAAAAATCTGATTAACTTTTAATTAAGACTGCAAATGGATCGGGTCAACCCGTAATCCGATCTAGCTCGACCCGCTTAGATCCGATCCAACCCTTTTTAAAGGAACTGCAGGGTTGGATCTGGTTCTAAAATTGGATCCATTCAATATTCTGAGTCAGGTTTAGATTTACTAAATTCGGATGCGATCCGATCCGAATTCAGTATTGAATTCAACATGTAAACTATAGAACAAATAAAGTAGCATTAGAATTCCAAATGCTCTTGTAGTATTGTTATTTTTCATACAGTTTTTCTCAATTTGACTGTGAGATTTTGAGAAATTACTTATAAATTAATAGCCAAGATAAAGTAATATTTATTTTTTTTTGTTATAAACTTCACATATGTTGGTTTATTATACGAACAAGGTCCGACTAGAATTTGGATCCGAGCCAGATCTACAATTTTTAGATTAGGACTGGATTATATATGAACCCGATCTGATCCAAATAATCCAATGGGATAGACTTTTTGATTATAGATCCGATCCGATTTTCAATTGGGTTGGATCTGGTTTCAACATTAGGATCCAATCAAGGGATTGGGTCGGATCGGGATCACTAATAATCTGATCCAATCTGACCCGACCCATTTGCACCCTTCTAATTTTCTACGGATGGATGGATTACTAACCTTCTCCAATTTTCTATTGCAGGATAAGAGCAAGAAGTGGCACGGTGAAGCCCTTCTAGGTGAGCCTAGAGAGAAAAAAGACAGAGATGGTAGGGAGTTGGGACATGTGAGAATGAGAGAGACAGTATTTCGGAGAGTGAGAGCATGTGGGAAGAAGAGAATAGAGTGAGAGAGAGAGCAATGGGAAAGAAAATTATGGGAGAGAAAAATGCATGAGAGAGGAAAAGTGTGATAGGCTCAGAGAGAGAGTACCATTGGGGTTGGGTTAGAATTGGGCTCAAGTCGAACCAACTTCGGATTAGGCTTCGATTTAGGCCTGAAAATATTTGGACTGAATTCGAGCTAAGATATAGAGTCCATTTGATTTTTGGGCTGGGCTCAGGAATATCTTTGGGCTAGCCTGAGCTCAAGCCTGAGCCCATTCAAGCCCGCTATTATGCCCTCCTTTTCCTCCCCGAGATCATTCTTCCAAATCCAATCTAATCGAGCAAGAGAGAGAGTGCAATGGTGAGAGGAAGTAGAGGCGGCAGCATCAAAGGCAATGGGGAGCAGAGGCGAAGATAAAAACATCGTATAGGCGGTGTCTGTCACACCTAGGGGACGAGCTGCATGAGTTTTGATCATACTTAAGTGGTGTGCATAGACCAGTCAAACAGCTGCCACATCCCCATGTCGCAATCCCTCATCTTCATTCCCTCCCTCACCATCCCCATCCTCTCCCTCGCAGTCCCTGTCAACTCCCACTTTATCCTCTCCTACAACCACCATCATCGCCCTCTACGACCTCGCTATCCAACTCTCCTCTCCGCCGTCTCCTTCCTCTGCCTCTCAACTATCACCCACTACTATAGCCTCCGTCGCATCCTCTTTCTTGACAAGCTCCGCAATGAGAGCGAGCATAACCTAGCTACCAGCCAAAAAAAAAATGTAAAGCTTCGCGCTAGCCCAATTAGGCTCGGATCTAGATTTTTTAAAATAGTTTAGGCCTAAAATCCATCCAAAGTTCGAAAAATAATTTTAAGTTAGGCTCGGATAGGAGTATGACCTGGTCTAGTTCCAACTTTGGGTTGGGGAGAGTGCGTTCAAAAGGACATGCACCACCCTTCCACCTAGGGCTGGCAAAATATGATCCGATCCGTCAATCCGATCCATGTTCGATCTGTCATAAATAGGTTTGGATTTAGGCTAAACGGATTTAGGTTATAAACGGATCAATCCGTTTAACCTGTTTAATAAGTAGGTCGAATTTGGATTTTTGATATATGATCTGTTTAACCCATTTAATATTCAGGTCGGATTGAATCAGATAATCTATTTAACCTGTTTGACCTATTTCTGATCCATTTAATCCGATCTGTTTAACCGATTTAATCCATTTAAGACTCGTTTAACCTATTTAAAATCTGTTTAATCTATTTTTGATCCATTTAATCCGATCTATTTAATCTGTTTAATCCGTTTAACATGTTTAACTCATTTAACCTAATTTGATCTATTTAATAAATGGGTTAAACGGATTGGGTCGGATGACCTATTTAATAAATAGGTCGGGTTCAGATTTGAATTTTTGATCCGTTTAATAAACAGATCGGATTTTGGTTGATAATTTTTTTGATCCGATCTATTTATGATCTGATCCATTTATGATTTGATTCGATCTATTTATGATTTGATCTGATTTGATTGGTATCTTTACTTTCATCTTTCGTTATCTTTTTTTTCCTTTTTGGTGGCATGGACATGTGCAATGGAGATGCGCCTCTGAGCCCATCTCTTCCTTTCTATGCCTTATCCACGTGCTGCTTAAAGCAGAGTTGTGTGAAAGTGGGCCTAGGCTTTAGGCCCTGGCTCAGTGGATCCAAGCCCCAGAGCATCATGGTTGATTTGACATAACAGTTATCCGAACCTTGTCACGACACCCATATACAATATATACATGGAATGCGTCGATCAATTTATCAGTGTGGAAAAGCTAGTAATTCATCTATTAATAATTTTCACACATATGGATAACTTATTTCTATCAGGGAGGAGTCCAACTCCTCTCCTCTCCATCTCTATTTAAAAAGATAAATTTGTTTATAAAATAATAAAAAAAATATCTCGAGATTCAATCCATAATAAATTCAGAATGAGATCTAGGATGATAAATGGAGTCCAACGAATCTAATAACAGTCCAAACGGAGTCCGAATGGTGAAGATACACATGAAGGAAACCCCAAACGAGATGGTACAATCCACAGGCCCCTCCGCGGGCCAGCAGCAGGCCAGTAGGTTGGCACGCGGCCCAGCATGCGGGTGGGCCCAACGCGGGGACGAGCGGGCGCAGCCCAAGCCTGCTATATGATGCGATCCACGATGGATTGCACGGGATTGCACTGTCCATGCGCGATTCAGGGCGTTTCACGCCCGTTTCTCGCGGTCTATGAGGCCATCGTGGATCGAAAGTATTTTCCACACATTTCTCACGGTCCATGGTGGTCTAGTGCACGATCCGATGGCCATCAGATCTGTCAGTGAAGATCCGACGATCCAGATTGATTTCGAGTTTTATCAAGAGTCAGGGAAGCCTGATTGCACGATCGGACGGCTCTGATTTGAGCCGATCATGATGGGACGGTCTAGAATTAATCTAGGATTTATTTTGGACTCGGTATTTTAGTGTAATATTGTTTTGGTAATTCTGGAGCCTATATAGCTATGATTGACGAGCTGTTTATTGTGTGGGGTAGCTAATGAAGTCTTAGTTGTGCAGAGAGGCTTCAAGAGAGGTTTCAGAGTATTTTTGTGAGGATTTTGGAGCTTCTTGTTAAGAGATCTTTATACAAAGGTGGAGTGGTGAGTTCTTGTATTTGTTTGATTTTTTTTCTCTCATAGTGAAGCTTGCATGCTCCATAGAGGTAGGCTTGAGGCCAATTCACGTTACCTTGATTTGTTTGTGGTATTTTTCTCTCTCTTTCTTTTTTTTCCTCCTTCAACAAGTGGTATTAGAGCATAACAATTGGTATTAGAGTTTGGTTATCGTGGATAAGTGGTACCAGACGATCCAGACAGAAGTGGTGTTGATCAAGATTGGAGATGGAGAAGACAAGCACAATCAAGATGGAGATCAATAGATTTGATAGGAAGAGCAATTTCTCTTTATGGCAAGCGAGGATGAAGGACGTACTCATCCAACATGGATTGATCGACGCTCTCTAGTATGAAAAGTCAGACACCATGGAGGAGAAGATCTGAGAGCGGCTACAGATGTAGACAGTGAGTACCATCTGCTTGTACTTGATGGATGAGGTGGTGATTCATGTACTTGGCGAGACTTCTCCGACGGTGTTATGGTCGAAGCTCGAGGAGTTATACATGATGAAGTTTCTCACCAACACTCTATTCCTCTGGAGGTAGTTCTACCAACTGCGGATGGACAAAAGACAGAGCGTGTAGAAGTATCTTAGCTACTTCTAGAAGATTCTCACCGATCTTTTCAGTATAGGTGAGAAAGTTGATGAGAAGACTAGGGTGTTGGTCTTGCTAGCATCGCTTCTCCTTTCGTATGAGTCCTTGATGACTGCTCTTCTAATGGACAAAAGTACCATCAAGATGGATGAGATCACTACGGTAATCTTCAAAATAAGATTCTCAGGTGGGAGAATCAGGCTTCAAGCTCAAATGGCGATAGCTCAGCTTTGATGGTTTCTGAAGGAGCAGGTGGCAGTAGACGGAGTAGCAGAGGATCGCAAGAAGGATGATCCAGATCCAAGACGAGAGACCCCAGCAAGATCAGATGCTATCAGTGTGATGAGTTGGGACATCATGTCAGAGATTGCCTGCAACTCAGAGATCGAATGAGGGCTACTGCAGTAATGGCCAGTAGCGAATCAGAGGATGATGTCTTAGTGATATCTGATGAGGTATCTACTTCTTTCCAGTAGTGAATTTTAGATTCTGCATGCATCCATCATATATATTACAGAGAGGAGCTGTTTGACTCTCTAGAAAGCAGTGAGGGGATATTGTTCATCTGCTGAATGGATCGAGCTATACGATTAGAAGCATCAGGACTGTCAGCTGAAAGACACATGATGGTGCAGTAAAGAGATTAGGTGAGGTCCGATACATACCTAATTTCAGACAAAATCTTATCTTACTGAGTAAACTGGATTCAAAAAGCTACAGGTGGGTAGCCGATGATGGAATTCTGAAGGTTATGCACGGTAATAGGATTATTCTGGAGAGAAAGAAGAGGATGAGAGAACATTACTATCTGGCAGGAAGTCCAGTACGAGGTGGAGCTTCAGAAGTCAGCAGGAGCCCAATACAAGGTGGATCTCCAGGTAGAGGTGGATCAGATACGAGATGCGAGACTTGGGAGGATAAGAGGTGATGTCGCAGAGTGAAGTTTCTATTACCGCAGGAGACTTCTCCAAGTAGATCTTTAGTCAGAGTGGACAGCCCATGATGGAGGTAGGATTGAGCGGTCTAGTTCGACTCCCATATTTGTCCATCCATGAGACAGCAGGTGTGCCCCAAAGCATAGGGACAAGACAAATCATAAACTCTCAAAGATAGCTAGAGGTCGAACATCAAGTCGAGATGGAGATTGTTGAAAAAAATATCTCAAGATTCGATTCATAATAAGCCTAGAACTAGGTCCAAGATGATGAACGGAGTTCAATGAATTCAAGAACGATCCAAACAGAGTTCGGATAGTGAAAATATGCGCAAAGAAAGCTCGAAAAGAAATGGTATGGCCCATAAGCCATTGGAGGGCCCACAGGCCAGCTGCAGGCCAGCAAGCGGGCTTGCACAAGCGTGGCCCACCCAAGCCCAACACGGGCATAGGCCTGTTGTGTGACGCTGTCCATGATGGACCGTGCAAGATTGCACGGTCCACGTGACCGTTGTGGACCGACCGCACAGTCCACATGCAGTTCAAGGCGTTTCACGCTCGTTTCTCATGGTCTATGAGGTCGTCGTGGATCGAAAGCATTTTCCACGCATTTCTCACGGTCCATGGTGGTCTAATGTGCGATCCGACGACCATCAGAACTATCAATGAAGATTCGATGATCTAGATTGATTTCGAATTTGATCAAAAGCCAAGGAGGCCTAATTGCATTATCAGACAGCTCTGGTTTGAGCCGGTTACGATCGGACGGTCCAGAATTGGTGTAGGATTTATTTTGGATTTGGTATCCTAGTGTAATACTGATTTAGTGATTCAAGAGCTTATATAGCTCCGATTGACGAGCCGTTTGTTGTGTGTGATAGCTGGTGACATCTTGGTTGTGTAGAGAAGCTTCAAGAGAAGTTTCAGAGAGCTTTTGTAAGGATCTTGGGACTTCTTGTTGAGAGATCTTTATACAAAAATTAAGTGGTGAGTTCCTCTTGTATTTGTTTGATTTTTTTCTCTCATAGTGAAGCTTGCACGCCCTGTGGAGGTGGGCTTGAGGTCAATCTACGTTATCTTGATTTATTTGTGGTATTTTTCTCTCTCTTTCTTCTTTCTTCCTCCCTCAATAAATGGTGTTAAAGCACAATAATTGGTATTAGAGTCTGGTTACCATGGACAAGTGGTACTAGACGATCCAAACAGAGATAGTGTTGATCGAGATTGGAGATGGAGAAGACAAGCACAATTAAGGTAGAGATCAATAGGTTTGACGGAAAGAGTAATTTCTTCTTGTGGCAAGCAAAGGATGAAAAATGTGCTCATGCAATACAGATTAATCGATGCTCATTTATACGAGAAGAAGCCGAACACTATAGAGGAGAAAATTTGGGAGCAACTTTGACATGTAGCCTGACTATGTATCGAATCCCACCAGTAGGGATTAAATACTGATACTTTGATATCCTGCTAGTAGAGTAATTAAATGCTGATACTTTGATACCTTACCAATGAGGATTGTGCACTGATATTTTGATACACTATCAATGGGGCGGTTAAACGCTAGTAATTTGATATCCTGTCAGTAGGGTTATGTGCTGGTACTTTGATTTAATTCATAGCTGTCGAGATGAATATGATATTTTATAAAAAAAATGATTTATGAATGAAAATGAATTCGTATAGATCTTATTTTGATTAGTATTATATATTTTGAATTGATGCATGTTGCATGATTATTTTCAGTATATTATTATTACTTGAATTTATCAAACTAAAGTATACATTATTTACTGATTTATCTAGCTTATTACTTTATAATTTTATTTTACAAATTCAAAAGACTAGTTTGACTCAGAGATTCAATTTGGGTGAGCAAACTAGAAGCAGAATTTGATATCTTTATTTTAAATTAAAATTTATTAAAATTAATAAAAAATTATAAATTAAAGTCGAACATTAATTATTTAACTTTTATTTTATTTTTGCTTTATGATATCGTGATGAGATGTCTTGCATGTTTGTGAGGAGGATTCTCCATGAGTATGTGGCAATTATCGTAATCCCAAACTTACGATCTCAGATTGGGAGCATAACAAGTAATATCATATCAGAGCATAAGTGGATAAATTATGACGTATAGAATCAGAGATAAGTGTAGGTGGATAGGCATTAGGGACATTGAGACGATAACTTATATTGATTGTGACAGCTTATATTTAATATAAGTGTATTAATAGATTTGAATCAGAATGCGCAGTGAAAGCATAGTAGTCTAAATTATTTTTAAGCTAATCAAAATGAGAAATTAGTTTGAAAGACGTTATGATTAAAGATTCGATTTTGAAATTTGAGGATCGTTATGACATTACGTAAAAGTAATTCTAAATTTTTGAAGACTTAAATAAGAAAAATTTTAAGAATGATTTTTTTTAAGGGAGAGAATGTAATACCCTACTCCAGCAAAATCTGCCTGCATGAATCTTAAAGCAGCATCAAGACAAAAAAATATAAAAAATAGAGAGAAATCCTGTTAGTTGTTCTTCTATCATTGGATGCCCAATTCGAGTCGATGTATGATGCTGAGGAGGAGTCCAACTCCTCCCCCTCTATCTCTATTTAAAGGGATGAAGTCCCTTTGAAACCCCCACCGCCGGCCATCGAATCATCATTGGAAAATCTTTTTTCTCTTTTCCAGACATCCCTTAAATCCTTTGATTAACTCTTCTTGCTCTTTTTCTTAGCCCTTAAACCAAAGTTTCCAACCGACAAACCACTGGATTTTGTCAAAAGGGGGGGAGACGGGCTGATTCCCCTATATTTCTTTTGGTTTACTGCTTGCCTTCTTGATTTTTTTCTGACAACAGTAGTTATTGCCGATCGCAAACCTATGGTCCCCTACCTGTGCTGCCCTGACCTGCATCCTCAGCCACTACCATCACCGAGGAGAAGCTCCCTTGTTCCAAGGTAGAAGGGGAACTGGTAGGTCTCTTGTTCCGCCAAGAAAGAAGAGGATGAAGAAAAAGAAAAAAAAAGGAAAAAAGAAGAAAGAAAAAAAAAGAGGAGAACTTCTCTCTCCTCTCTCCTTCCTCTCTCTTTCCATTTTCTCTCTCTAATTTCTCTCTAAAAATTTTGCTTTCTCTCTTTAGAATTATTTTTCTTTCTATGAAATTTATCTCTCTAAAATTAATCAAGTAAAGGACTTTCTTTTGATGATTTTGATCGTGCTTAGTGAAAGGTCCTGATCCACGATTGTCAGACAGCGTGCTGGCTCTATCTTGGCTGAATCTGAGTACCATCAGATTTAATCTATTTGATATTTATGGAGTCAATAGTATCTTCATCTAATTTTTGTTAAATTTATTTGATTGAACTGATCTTTGATCGCTAAGTACCATGTTAGCCTCCATCTTGACTTTTGTTGAACACTACTGATTTGATCATTCTCGATCGGATAAAATTAATATGATTGGACTAATCCAAACCATAGGATGCGACTACCATTCATCATATCTTTCTTGATTATTCATATTCTTTTTGATTATTGGACTTAATTATGTATGGGGGATTAGTTGTCTATACAAGATGTCTAACAATAGGATATTACGATGTAATCTATGAATTGAATATTTTGAAAAAAATTATGAAATTATATAAATTTTTTGAGTATATGTGAGATAAATAATGTGACTCTTTTTTTTAGATTTATTGATAAATTATAAAATATTTTTATACTGAATTACATATAATTTATGAATCTGATGCATGGTATTTTGAGTTATTGAATATACTCTTTTTTGAAATATCAAATGATTTATGAACAATCATATTGAATTGATATGGATTGTCCGATTCATTTTAGTATTACATGGATTATGAACATTTCGAATTGAAATATGAAATAATTTTTTGATTTGAAATGAATTTTGACTTGCAACCTGACTATCTATCGAACCTCACCAATGGAGTTAAGTGTTGATACTTTGATATCCTATCGGTGGAATGGTTAAATGTTGGTACTTTGATATCCTATCAGTGAGGTTGTACATTGATATTTTGATATCCTACCAGTGATTAAATATTGATAATTTAATATCTCACCAATGGAGGTTATGTGTTGATACTTTGATGTAGTTCATGGCTATCGAGTTGAACATGATATTTTGATAAAAAATAATTTATGAATGTAAATAAATTTATATGAATCTTATTTTGATTAGTATTATATGTTTTGAATTGATGCATATTGCATGACTATTTTCAATATATTATTATTGCTTGAATTTGTCTAGCTAAAATATACATTACTTACTGGATTATCTTACTCATTACTTTATAATTTACTATTTTATAGATTGAAAGGATTAGCTTGACTCGGGGATTCAATTTGGGAGTGCAAATTAGAAATAGAATTTGATATATTTATTTTATATTATGATTTATTGAAGTTAATGAAAAACTATGAAATTTTATTTTATAATATATTTGATTTAATTATTTAAATTAAAGTTGAATAATAATTATGTGAATTTTGTTCTGCTATTATTTTATGATATCGTGATGATGTCTTGTATGATTGTGGGGAGAGTTCTTCATGAGTTTGCGGTGGTTGCCGCAATCCTGACTCACAATCTCGGGTTAGGAGTGAGATATAGAGCGAGCAAGTGAGGGAGGGAGGGGGTTTACCTTCTTGACTCTTGAGGTGAGATTCAAACATGGAAAATTTTAGTTTCCAATCTGCTTGAAAGAAATTCCTTCAAATCTGCTCTTCACATCAGCTAAATTTGAATTCAAACGCCTCCCTGTACCCCAAGAAGTGGGATGAAATTTTCATGCAAACCTAACCAAGGTCAAGGAGAAGAAATTATTGCCTGGATCAGGCCAAATCTTGGAGCATATGCATGGTGGATAATGCGCAATCAGGAATTGGTGACATACAATGGATAATGTAGTGTGTTATCCACTGTAGGATTTGGCGTGGTCCATTGGACCTGATCTGGTAATAAATAGATAGTCAAGGAGTGGAGCATTGCCTTGGATTAGTTGCTGAGCTAGTATCCTCTAGATAGCTTAGTCTATAGAATATGCGCTCAAATCGGATCAGCATATCCATATCCATATTTATTTTATTTGATAAATACAGATATTAATCGAATGTAAAATTTTATATCCATCATGATTTATCAGATCGGATGGAAGCATACAATTCTAGGCATATCAAACAATACCAACAGCCAACTAGGAGCTCTTAGTTTTGGCGTTCGAAATGAAACAACAATGACGGGAGGAGGGAGAAGAAAAGAGAGCTGGGAAAGAGAAGGAGAAGCAAATGTTAGGGCTTTGACTATTGAAGCCTTCGGAACTCTACCCTTTTCGAAAGAGAAAAAAATAGAGAGAGAAAGAGAGAGAGAAAAAAGGGAGAGGGAGAGAGAGAGAGGAAGAGGAGGGAAGACGGTGGCTGCTAGAGGCCGTAGAGGCCCGAATCCTCCTGCCTGCCCTCCATCGAAACGAAGCAAGGACTTGTTCGATTCAAGTAGAATTCATAGCTAGAATCTAAATTGAAAATTTTGAAAGTTTGATGATTTTACCACACTAAATTAAAATTAAGGATGAAATTGAAAACTTCTAAATAATTTAAAATTTTTAGCATGGTTAATCTTATGAACATTAGAATCATCATGCAAACCATTGCAAATCTATGAGTAAGAATCCTTTTAAGCATATTTGAAAAAATAAAAACAAAGCAAAAATTTTGATGAAAAAGATGCAAATACGAAGTTGAGTGCCTGAGTGGGATTTCTCGGCTGCAAAAGAGGCTACCTCAAAACTTCCAATCAGGAGATCTGCAATGATTCAGCACCGGCCCCATAGACACTTGATCTTACGTCCATATTCATCATTCACTCAAGATAAGGTTATTTTCATCCCTCTCCCTCCATAAGAAATTATTGGTTAAAATTGTTCTACATGTGAACTTTGGGCCATCCAATAAAATATCATCATATCATTTAATGAGATTAAAAAATTTAAAAACATTTGTATTTTGCAACCTAGGTGGAAGGTTTTGAAATTTTGAGTCACGGTGGTCTAAAATCCATGTGGTAGAACAATTATAATCAATTATTTCTCCTCCCTCCATGGCGTTGCACCAACCAACCTTCCACCACATAATCTCCCATCTCTTCGTTTCTTTACCTTTCTCCCATAAAATATCAGAGTCTCTACTCTCTCAAAAGAAACGTAATCAAATTCTCTCCACGTTGCATCACCACCTCACTGCAGCTAAACTATGAGATAAGCCAGAGCCTTAAATATCCAAACTCGAATTCAATTCGACGATGACCATGATGGATGATGATCAATTTGAATATCAACTAAGATGTACTCAAATTTAGGTTTCAGCTCAAATTCAAGCCCTGATCATAATTTAAAAAATATAATATTTTAATTATATTATAATATTATATTTTAAAAATATTAAATTAATAATATATATTATAAATATAATATTATATTATTTAAAAAAATTTATACTTAAGATTTCAAATCAAATATTTTGCTACTCAAGCTTGAATTAAAAAATCGCTTGAACCACTCAAGCTGGACAATAGACTCAAACTCTAACCAAGCTCGAATGATTTACGAGCTGCTAGGCCCGTTTGCACCCTACTCCCCATTAACCCAATTAACAGCATCAACATACCACATACATCCTCACAAATGCTATTGTTGGTATATGAAGTTATGCAATATAACATAATATGTTTTGAAGTTAGTTTGAGCATCTGCAGCATGATTTCGTGAGACAATTTGATTGAATCATTTCATCATTTTGCAAGAAAACAATTGCAACTGTTTGGACTTCGGACCTCTTTTTTCCTCCTTTCTATGAGAGAATTGCCTTGGTTTGAAATGAATATTCAAGCCCTGCCAGTGACCCAAGAGAACCTGGCTGGTTTAAGGACCCAAGTTTCGCCAGCAAACAGCAAACCTAGCGAAACCATGATCATCTACTTAACTTTTGGTCCTTTCATTCAAACATTTGATTATGTATGGACTATCAACCGGTCTCCATGGAAGCATGACATAGGCATCATAAGGTTGACACTTACGATGCCTAAGTCAAATAAATCCATAGCATGGACAACCAGGGCCACTGTCCTGTTCACAATAAATACATGGAAAGAAGCATCTATCAACACACTTTGCAGTTTTGCGTATCTGTGGTATAAAATATTTGCAGGGTCTGTGATTCTTAACACGAGTTGGTTTACATGATTAGTCTTGCATTGTAACTACTGCACACATGTACACAAGTTTTATAGTACTCTTTACAGATTCCTCTCATGAGGTTCCAGCCAAGGAAAACCAAGTATGTCAAATACCGCCTTTTCCGTTCTACAATTCATGCTTGTGCTCGACTTCATTCCCTGCAAAGGAGCAGGGAAGGGGAAGATAATTTAGTATATATAAAAGCTTAAAGTATCATGTATGGGGAAGACCAGTAGAATTACCCGTTTCCCAGCAGAGCACTGAGTGGCCAGATACAGCCCTGTATCATCCAGTCTATATCCTTTGGATTCCGCTAATAATCTCAACCTGCATCCAATACAATAACCGGAAGTGCTTTGTGCAAATATGTGGTTTATAAATCTAAGGCCAGATGGAGGAAAAACAGGAAGCATATTGATATTATGTCAATAAGTCTCTCTTATGCAACTGAAAAAAAGTAGATAATTTGACCCAATTGACCATGGAACAATAAAATACAAATCAAAATAACAAGTTAGCCACAAAGTCTAACGGTTTAGTAGAAAGCAAGTGGACTGTTCTTCTGGTTTGTGATGATTCACAAATCACAAGAATCCTAACAAAAGACCAACCCCACCCCCTACCCACACCCACAAAAAATAATAACAATAAATAAATAAAATCTCCCTCTTGGTTTTAAATGAGCATTCCATTCTTTTTCTTTATTATTTATGAAGTCAACACTATATACACTATTTCTTATCAGTTTTGTACAAGAACAATTATTTAAGTATCTTTATCTCAACAAGTCGATACATATGCTACTATCAATCAGTTTTATACAAGCATCATTGTTTAATTATCTTTATCTCTTGACCAAAGGGTAAATTTTATGACGATTAGCCTCAAAAGATTGAAGCATACAGAATCTTACCGCCTATTTAGTACATCATTCCCGGTCCATGCTATCAATCCGAAGGCATATATGCTCCTTGGGTATACCTGCCAGCACATAACATCTCCAATTAGAATCAACTTGCAAATATCATCAGATAATTCAGAATATGAGAGAAGATTAATATATGGACAACCACCATTGTATGGATTAATTTGAGAAATTTCAAAAATTAATATGTAAGTTCCATATGGTAATAGATGAAACCTGACAGCAAATTACAAACATTAATAATCTGAAAGCTTTCAATTTTCACACTCACGTGTTAAAATTAGCAAATATACCTACAGCCTAGAGACCATCATTCAGACTTCATCAATATGATAACCGGATTCTCTCTATATTATCCCAAGTTATATCCACCTGTCTAATGTTATGCTACTGCATTATGCCAATGAAAGCTTCTATTTTTTGTCTCGCAATCCTGATTAGGATTTCAAAACTCATCTCTTCAATAGACTGTGAATTAACTTTTGCTGTTTCCTGGTCTTATTGATAGGTAAAGCTGATTTTTGGTTGCCTGCTTCATGAGAGGCTTTAATATTGTCTTTGTACATCTCTCTGGTAGGCAGCATTGGAGACGTGAACACAATGTCTTTCCCCAAGATATATTGAAATTGTCAGGTGGACTTGAGGAGAAGCTGGAAAATTGAAAGGATATTAATGCTCAATCAGTCAATCTTCCAAACTTAAGGAGCTTACTTTGGACTGAAATAGCTGCAAATAAGAATGCAATAGTCCAACAGAGGAGGTGGTGGTGTTGAGAGTGGTAAAAGAAAGCCCAACACATGCACTTGAAAAACCTAGAACTCAAGACACTAGCAATATAAAATAGAATACATGCATGCGTGCATGCATATATAACCTTGAGTACATGAGTGTAAAACTGTAAATTGCATATAAAGATAGTGTTTCAATATGACTTCGAAGCATCAACAATGGATATGGATGCAAATAGACATGTTGAAATGAATATTAAAAAAATGATATAAATATAGCAAAGTATTTTTATACAAAAACTACATTATATTATAAATGTTAATTTTGCTTAGTTTATTAAAACTTTATAGTTCTCTCTCCCTCCTCAATCCCTTCACACACGCATGCCCCCCCAAAAAAAATAAAAAGGAAAAAAGTTAGAGCATAAAATGATCAAGGTCGAAGGGGATTTTATCTTTCTGGATTGTGGATCATGGTGTCAGCCCTATCCAAACTTAACTTGTGAGCTGCCAATCCCCAGAAGTTTTTGGAACATGTTTGAAAACCATTATGACCAAACCTAAGGCTGAAACTAGACCTAAGATGGGCCGAGGCCAATTGGGCCAGATCAAGCTTTAAGCTCATTAATTTATAATTCTGGGCCCATTCATGCCTAAAAATTAAGGCTCAATGAAATTGCAGACCAAGTTTGGACAAACGCTAGCTTGGACAAAGCTTGCCTTGAAGCTTAATCTATCTATTTTGAATCAACAGTTAGGCTCATTTCTTAATTAGTATAATCCTGCTGTCCATCCACACTCCCGTTTCATCTCCAATGGCAACTATACGAGCATCCTATTGCTCACCCCTCTATCCAGTACCAGCACCCCAACACCCTCCCCTCACCCTTCCTCTCTCTAGTACAAGCATGTCACTGCCCTTCAACTGCTTTGACCGCTTGGACCCTAGCCATTGCATCTTCATCACAACCACCCTTCCTCTTTGTGGTCTATCAGAACCCACCAAACCTTCCTCTTCACTGTTCAATCTATGCACTCAGCTGTGCACTAGCCCTCTCTCTCCTATCCCTTCTTGTCCATCAATTCCTTCCTCCACATGCACCATCCAACCCTCCAAACCTTTTCTTCTCTTGATGCTCTCCTCCACGGTGTCCCCTTTGCCACCAGCTAGTCAGTTGCTCACAAGTTCACTGCCACTACACATGTTGTCCTGATTGCATGTGATTGGACCTTTTAGGCCAATTATGGCTTGTTCTCACTCCTGGCTTGAGTTTGGCTTGGGAGGAAAATTTGAAGCTTAGACCCAGACGGAGCCCAATGTCAAATAATTCAAAAAAGCACAATTATGGGAGGATGGAGGCCAGGCCCAAACCTGACACATTTGTCGCATGTTGTATGGTTTTAAGACTAATAACCAGGTGTCAATTTATGGGGCGTCTCAATACATGACTGCTGGATGGTTCTGAAAAGTGAAAAGAATAAACGGATGCTTCCTTTCCATGCTTCAAAGATGAATGCTCTTAGCAGCAAGAATATTCCATTTAGGGTGGTGTCCCACTTCCAAATCTCCTACAAAACTCATCCCACACCCACCTCCTCACTGTTCACGTATTTTTTTTACAAGAAGCCCACTTCCCTGTACCTGCACCCAATCCCTTCAGATGGCAAGTGAACAAAATTATGTAAACCTTGTGATCCTCACATTCTAGAATATTTCATTTCAACACATAAGGGAACAATTGATGTTTGCTCGGTGCTCACATGAGCTTAAACTACAGTTTTTAGGGTAGGTTCAAAAATCTAGCTCCTAAATCTTTTCACTTCACGGTGGTGATGGGTGGTTGGTCATCATGGAGAGTGGTGGCCATAGTGGTGTTGGCCACAATGGAGGGGTGACAATGGAATGGTTGTGCTGATGGTATCTGTGGTGACAGCGGCAAAATATTTTATTTTCAGAAGTTCTAAAACCAACACATTTTACTTCCAAGAATTAAAAAAAAAAAAAATAATAACATTTGACAAAATTAAAGCTAAGCCTACCGTCTTTCGTTTTGGATTTTCTTTTCTAATTTAAAAAATAGTGAATATAAAAGAAGAGGAAAAAAATAAAAAGGATCTTTAAAAAAAATCCTTTCTTCCTTTGCTTTTAAGTTTGATTTTTGCATGGTACATTCAACTTGGGGTCTACAGTCATCAGACACATTGAAACCCATCTAGTGCCCATAGAATTTTAAAATATTGATATATTTTCTCTTCAACTTTTTAGTTTTTGGAAGAATTATAGCATAGGTAATGATAGCAATGGAGAATTATAAAAACTAAGCCTCGTGATGAATCTGCAGAAGTGCAAAATCTTAAGATAATTAAATTTCTACTATTCTTTCCTCTACCGCTGGCTTAATTGCATGACAAATTGTGTTCTAAGTAGGTTATATACTGTATTTAACCTTGATGCTTTTTTCAACTATTGTAACTAACCTTCATGGATAATTGTGGCTTTGTCTCTCTTGCTAAATTTGTTTTCTTTATAAATGATATGTAATCGAAGACTTGTTTGAGGCATCATCCATTTCTATATTTCTTCCGAGGATACCAGTTCTAAGGCATAAATAGATCATTTTATAAAGATGAACTAGTATTTCCAACGGTACATTCTGATGCACATCTTCTGTAGCCTCACTTGGACATTTCTACAGAAGATGAACATTTCATGAAGCATGTAGAATTCCTACAAAATAGGATGAAAAGAAATTGTATTTCTTAAACCAAATCCAAAATTGCCAGAAAAAGATGGCAAGATAAAGAAAGCTATCTAATAAGCAGAGCAAAGTGAGTATAAAACATGTTTGTCTGAGGACAATAGAAGGATTCATTGGATATTAAAAAATACAGCAAATGCCATGTACTCAATAACAGGTCCATAAACCTCTGTAAAATACATGATATTTATAATTTATTTCCAAATAATCAGCAATCCTAAAGTACTCAGAATCTATAATTCAGAAGACAAACACTAGCTATGACAATTTATATTTGTCATTGATTGCTGCTTGTATTATCATGGGTAGGAACTCTAATGCTAATATAACTCATATTTCAACCCAAAATTTACTGCATACCTTGATATCAATCCGATGTCTCTGCTCTCGACCAGGATAGGAACAAAGACCAAAGTATGTATCAACCCCAGAATCAGTTCCCTGCATATTTCTTCATAAGTAAATAAATCCTGCATGAAACAAGTATAACATATAGTGCGCAAGAGGTAGGGTAGATGAATATGGTGGACAGGATGAGATAATCCTACCGATTCCAAAATTTAACATATGTAATCAATAAAACCTTGCACAAGTCATTAAAATTTTCCTTTGGATTTGGTCATTTCTTTAATTAGGAAATTATCTTGAGAGCTGACATTTCTAGTATGAAGCCCATATTCCAAAATCCGGATTACTTGTCATTTTCATTTTTAGACTCCATGGAGTCATCAGTTCAAATATGCAAAATAAGATGCATAAGTCTTTATGTTTCCTTCATTCTTATAATGCTTATGAAGCATTCTCTTGTTGTTCAATACTTCATTGAATAGATTTGTCAAGAATGCTAACCCAGTTGTTCCCCTTTATAAGTAAAAATAAATGAATAAAAAGAAATACAAGGGGAGAAAGCCACAAGAATATGCCTTATATTTTTAGTATTCATGACAAAAGGAAAAACAGATAGAAAACAGAATGATCACAAGAAAACAAAAATGATGAGAACATTTACCTCAGTGCTATGCATGCTGAAAACAAGGTCCTCCTTCAAAAAGTTGATATCCTTCAAATATTGAACATACTTAGGTAAAAAGCCTACATGGCTAGACAGATATGAAAAAGGTCAACTTTCTGATTCGAAGCTCAAGACAAGCGAGTGGTCATCTCCTTGAAACAGACAGATTTATAACCACTAAAGTCTAGGAAATTTAGATTATTTAATCTGATAAAGGACAAAATATTGACAACAATTTTGAGAATACAAGTATGCCAAATCACTGCAAAAAATTTAAGCTTAAAAAATATTAAATTACCGATATTGAAATACACTTAAAGAAAGAAGACAAACTTAAATTACAAGAACATGAAAGAAAATAGATTTAATCATATGCTTAAAAAAACTTCAAATGAGACTGCACATAGACCAAGGAATCAAATTTACGTTACAACTTTTTAATCAGAATACTTTTCCTCTCCATTTATGAAGAGTATATCTGATGAAACATCATGATTAACATATCTATAAATAATTTCATGTACTTCTTCGAGGATTGCATACCCAAAAATTGTTAAAAGTTACTGCTTGACCTTTTATTGTGTCTTAATTGTCAATTTTAAAATCCAGGAATTTGATGTAATTGCAGATATGATTTCAATTTTCAATATGAAGTTATACAATGAAACTACCAAATGTTCAAAATTTCTCACAACTGAAAGTCATGGATGATGATTCATAAGTAAAGCCTTCTGAAACCTTAAAGGCCAAAACCAGTCCTTCTGCATCTAATTTCTTTCCATAGAAATTACACAAACAGAACAATACCTTGAAGGGAATAGACACACAGAAACATGAGTGAGGAAGAACAAGTGGATGAAGAGAGGAAGAAGAAGATGTTAATGAGTGGAGGGTAATCAGATTCTGGATTCAGCATATACTGTAAACTAGCACCATCAATGACTAAAATTTTAGGGCTCTATGAGGTTTCTCTTAACGGATAATCAGGAAACCTGATTTATTTTTTTTCCTAAAATATGCTTTATGCCTTATGAAAAGCAGGGGGAGGCATGATTTTCATAAAATCAGTTTTTGGTTATATGACCTACCAGATTTTACAAAACCAGTTCTATAAGAAGTAAACTACCAAATCTTTTATGAAACTCAGTCATTTTAGGTTTGGAACCCCAACTACGTGAAATTGGATGACTAAACAACCCTTAAAGTTTAGTATCAAGACATGTTTTGATGGCAGCTTAGGACTGACAAGTTTCAACCAAAACCAGAATGCTTTGGACAACTATAACCTAACCAAAGCTAGCCAAAGCTGATTGCAAATCAAATCATTTATTGTAGGAAAAATTTTAAATCCTGTAGGACATAGGTGTCTCAGTTTCTCCATAGAAAGGGACATCCCATTGTCCTATCCATATTTTTGAGAACCGGACCGAACCACCCGGTATAGGGCGTACCGAACCGGATCGGTACTGAACTGGGTCGGTTCGGCCCTGATTTTCAGCATCCAACCAAACAAAATTGAGAACCGCCCGGTTCGTGCCCAAACCAGGCTGTTTCGGTCCGAACCGAGCGGTACACAGGCTTATCGTGCCGAACCGCTCAGTTCGGCCTTTTTTTTTTATATTATGAAATAGAGAAGAAGTCTTTCGACTTCTTCTGTTTCTAAGCGTCTCTCAGAATCTCTCTCCATTTCTTACTCCCTAACACTGAAGACTCAAGGAAGACTCAAGTGGATTAAAGCTTTTAAGGTATGTTTCTCAAAACCATGCTATCTTTGCTCTCTTCTTCTCTTTTTTTTTTGAAAACTCATGAAAAATGAAAAAATAAGGAGAAACTATGTCAAAAAAAAAAAATTTTGACATAATTTTAATATATCTTATAGATCTATGAATGATCTACACGATGATACTAAAATCGTTAATTTTCATTAAATATATATTTTTTAAATTAAAAATATATTTTTGAAATAAAAAATAAAAAAATAAATTTCAAAAAATAATTATAAAATCATATTATTGTTTAGAGACTTGTAAGCTACTTTTGACATAAATTTGATGCCCATTTATCAACGTTTTAATACATCTTACACATAATGGCTTAGGCCTAAATTTGAAAAAAAAAAATCAGTATTTCATGCATGTCCACCGTCTAAGAAAATTATATGTAGTATCCATAGTAAGATTCTATATGGATTTGAGGTCAAATTATTTTTTCATAATTTTTTAAATTTTTATTATATTTTATTTTTTTAAATTTTAAAAAAATAAATAAATAATTTAAAAAATATAAAATAATTAGGTAAACAAAATCTATCATGTTTACGTAATTATTGAAGTGATGTGCTTATCAATTTTCAGGAATGAATCCATCAAGAAAGAAAAAAGATCTAAAACGTGACATTAGTTGGAAACATGGGGAGATGCTTTCAGATCGGCATCATTGGAGATGTAAATGATGTAGCGTAGAATTCAAGAGAGGAGTTACACAATTGAAGCAATATTTAGCTGACGGCTATCCGAATGTAGCTATGCACCGTAAGTATCCACAAGAGGTCTGTCAGTTAATGAAGAAATATTTCACTGATTTTAAAACAGCAAAGAAAAAAAATTTGATGAAGATAGAGATGGATCATCGAGCAGCAAAACCATCTTCTTATCACTCTAAGGAGTCAGAGGAAGGATCTATTCCAGATGATGAACAGGTACAGATCGATGCTACCATTCGAACGAGCTTGAATGATCAGTGACAGCTAGAGGAGATAGCCAGGCACAGAGCTCGATTTGGACCGTCAGCTTATGAGGGTGGATCTGGCTCAGGGAGCACTGCAGCAGAGTCTGAGTCACGATTTAAGAGGACATCCTCGGTTAGAAAGCCCACCAATAGAGGCAGTAGCCGTCTTGCATCCATGTTGGGAGCATTTAGCAGTAGAAAAAAGTCCTCTAAGAAGATTCCAACAGGAGCCACTATCCACAACTTGGATCCATACGCATTTTCTAATAGAGATTCCAAGCAACAGAGGGTTGATACTATGTTGAAGAAAGATAAGAAGGATATGTGGCGAGCAATTGGATCTTGGTTTCACTTCAGTCACATCCCAGCACATGCAGCAGATAACCCATATTATCACTCTACCATATCATCTATACAGGATGCCGATCCAGGTGTAGATCCTCCAGGACTAAGGGATATACATGGTGACTTTCTTGACTAGAATAAGAAGGATCTTGAAAAAAAAATTGCCTCATATCAGAACAAGTGGCTGGTATATGGATTGACTGTGATGTGTGATGATTGGACTGATCCTACTAGATAAAGCATCATCAACTTCTTGACATATTGTGATGGAAGAATATTTTTTTTCAAGTTTTGTTGATGCTTCCGTTGAGATGCACGACGCCAGCTACATCCTCAGATTGATGAAGGAGGTGATTGATCAGGTAGGAGAGCGAAATGTCGTGCAGGTTATTACAGATAACAGACCACAGTATAAGGCTACAGGAGAGATATTGATGGACTAACGACCGTATATTTTCTGAATCTCATGTGCTGCACGTTGTATCGATCTGATGTTGATGGATATTGAAAAGATTCGTATGGTGCAGAAGGTAGTGGAGTCAACACAGAGCATCACTAGATTTATCTACAACCACATATGGGTCCTATCATTGATGCGGCAGTTTGCTGGGGGTGATATACTGAGATCAGATGTCACACAATTTGCTACTAATTATATAGCATTTGATAGTCTGATTGAAAAAAAAGTATATCTGCGTCGGATATTTGTCAGTCCTAAGTGGCAACAGAGCAGAAATGCCCGAACAGGCACTGAGGAGAGCAATGTGGAGAGTTTAGTGACAAGACAATCATTCTAGCAATGGACCGAGAAGATAGTGGCAGCTATTAAGCCTCTATATGAAATGCTTCGAGCCGTAGATGGTGAGCGATACCCTCAGATGGATTTCTTATATTATATGATGGAGAGGGCAAAGGAACAAATCAAGATGACAGATCCACATCATACCAATGAGTACATCAGGATCATCGACCATCGATAGGGCTGTCAAATGGGTCGAGAGTTACATTTAGCAAGTAAACAGCAAATCAAAAACTCTTTCAAAATTTGAATAAATAAACCTAATCAACTATGAAAATCTATGTGCAGCTTATTATCTGAACCCGAAATTTCAGTACTCCATACCTGGTATTGGCATAGATGAAGAGCTTTTGTCCGCCCTATGAAATGTAATAAACAAGATGGAGTCGGATCCAGACATCGCGGCTATGTATCTTGAACAAGTTCAGTGATTTTATAACAACTTAGCTGTATCTTCAACAATTAAGATTTTATAACAAATAATTTTTTTTATAGACAAAAATATTTAGAAAAGGCACAGAATCATTTGGAAGTAATGTAGCAATCAAAAGCAAATCAAAGATGGATCCAAGTATACATTAATAAATCTATTATCATATTGACATATTCAATCTTCTTTTTGATTTTATTAAATTTTAATGATTTTGCAGCTGAATGATGGGTGCATTTTGATGGATCTATACAAAATTTGAAAAATATTGCCATCAAGATCCTCTCCCGGACAGTTTCATCGAATAAATGTGAGCGCAACTGATCGACCTTTGCCCTTATCCACAGCAAGTAGAGAAATCGTTTAAAACAAAAATGCCTCAATGATCTTGTGTATATGCATTATAATTTGAGGCTGAGGTTAAAATGTATTGAGAAGGAAGTTCAGTTGAAGTATTCATATTCGACTACAAGTGATTTTGTTAATGAAGATGAAGATCTGATGATCAGATAGGTTATGAGTTAACAGCAGAAGCCAGAGCTTGATGAGCCGGAATCGCCTCCACGACTTGCCAGTTTCGTTGCTTGTGAGGCTGGGGTGGACGTCTCTCAATAAGCAAGTAGCAACATTCTACATAGGCCTCCAGTCGATACGCCACAGCATCCACCCTTGCAGCCTAGGCAGCCAGAGCAAGGCATGACGAGAGGGCAGACAGTCAGAGATGAAAAAAAAAACAGTTGCAGCTCCAGTAAAGAGTGAGCATTTGGTTCACTCAGATTCAGACACCAGATATAGCAATGATGATAGTCTTCAGCTACTCATAGATCTGATGATCATGGAAGGACTGGAGGACAGGAGATACAGCCGATTGGTTGTTGGATTCCGATGATGCAGCGGAATATAAATTTCAAAAATTTTTACTTACATTCAATAATTGAAAACAAGTTTAACATTTAAACTAGACTACTGGAACACAAAAGCCCTAGGAACACCTTGATGATTGCAATCAAATAACATAAGCATATATAACAAGAGAACATCAAAAGCCATATACCAACACGAAGGCCACGAACTGGCAATCTTGATATCTCCACGAGACTCCAAAGTAGAAGCCCTCCAATAGTGATCCACACAGGATTGATCAAGGCCCTTTCCAATTTGATATGGTGCTGCAGCCTTCTTCCTAAGCGCGCTGCCGATCGTCCTTCGCAAGAACGGGTTGCACCACCACTTGTGTGCCTTCATGACCTCCACTAGGACCTCTCTTGGAATCTTTCCTCAAAAGATCTCACCACACACAAATCAAATTATATGTTCAACACATGAACAATCTGATTTTTGAACAAGCATCTCATGCTTTCTATTTTTTCTCTTCCCTTCCTTTCTATTTTTCTTTTCCTTTTTCTTTTTTACTTCAGATTTTTCCTGACTTATCCTCATCTAAACCTACGCCTAATGCCAATTTTGGATGGATTTTAACCCATATGGGGCGGCCCTTATATAGGAAATAAAGGGCGACACCATGGAATGCCAACTCTTGGTGTCCCTTAATCCTTACACGCTCCAATTTATTTTTTCGCATGAAAACCAAAGGGTCATGGCATGGAATAAGAAGAGTTTCATCTGCAGAAGGACTCTTCCTCTGCATGAAAAATCTAAGAGTTCATAATAACATGGACTCTTCCATAACGCACAAAATAATGTAGCGTCCCAAATAAATTTGGCGTTCAAACTCCTTGCCAGAGGACTCTTCCTTCTTTTCTGCACCCATAATTCAAAGAGCCATCGTATGACACGATGAAATAAGAAATGCATGGAGAAATAAAAAAAATTTAAGAGTTTGATGTGAAATGGACTCTTCCATTTCTCTTCTCATATATGTAACGTCCTTTTAAATTTATAGAGTGGAGTTCCTTCCAAGAGAAGGACTCTTCATCTTCCACGCCCACATGTCCCTAGGCGCCATTTGATGGCGCACAATCATGTAAGGAAATTAAGATACTTAGTTAAGAAGGACTTTTCCTTCTTAACACCAAAATTAAATGGAGCGTTACAATAAATTGTGTGCGTGTGGTGTTGGCATGGAAAAGGCTGATTCACATAGAACTCTTCCAATAAAAACCAGATAAACCACCTAACAATTAGATGGTTCCAATCCAATCACATTAGGTCAAGACAACAAGTAAAGGGTTAGCACAAACACATTTGCACTGAACCCAATTGAAAACTTGGATTAATTCATTTACTAGCAATTCAATTAACCCATTGGATTTACAATAAATCCAAATAGATTAGACCAAGACCAAATCCCTATTGTGTGTGACCCAGTGGATCCCAAATCTAACCAGCAATGGATCCAGACTCATGACATAACCCTAATCCAATTAGATTAGGTCAGCTCAAAATCCCAATCAACTAGGACTCTTCCTAATTGATTCTCGAATTAAACTCTTTTAATTCTGACGAGTCCACAAGTCAAGATTGACGTCTAGCAACGTGTCATAACTACCCGAAAGATTTGAAATTTGATGAAAATACCAAAATTATCCTTCCGTGACGAGTTACCGTGCAATTCAATCCTTCGATCACACAATATCCCGAAAAGACCATGGATATGGAAATATGTCAAACCCAAATACCTATCCATATGTATCTCGATCTGATGATGATGGCTCGATTGATGAGCCAGTAGAAATTTTTTCTACTGTTCATCTCTGCTCTGGCCAGAGACTCTCAGAGTCATCATCCTATGAGATCACATAGGATGTTCTCTCTTCCTACAAAAAGTGACCAATTCCTTATTGACCACTCACAATCTCCATGCACACTTTATCATACCCAAAATATCCCACACACATCTCAAAGTGGTGTGCTGGAGAATAAATCAAAAGATCCATGTACACAAGATATCACGGTGATCTCAGATCAAAGGATCACATGCACCTCTTACTGAAGAACCATCTGTTGACATGCTGTAAGCCTCCATCAGATGTTCTTCCTACGGGTCAGTTCAATGAACTCATTCTCTAATGAGTACCTACAACCTTGTATTAGTATCACCACACAAGTGACTGTGAGATCAACCACCTTCTCTATTGAGCATACATAGGATGTACCAGTCTTACCGGTATCATCAATCTCCGACTCGATGATCCAACGACTGAGAATATTTTAGGTTGGGGCTATCAAGATTTTAGGTCTCACTGACATGATCTCATCGTGGCCCTAAAATCATTGTCCTAATCTATAGGATTTATCATAATCATAAAAATATGATACAGCAAATGATAAAACATAATACCTCATAAATAAAAATAACTAATGTCATGCAAATGAGTAGGAAGATATCACAGAAAAATTCTCTCGCATCCCCATGCAATTGGCTTGTAGGATACTATTCTTTCAATCTCCCACTTGCACTAAAGCCAATCGCCCCTATACCTGATGCCCATGCAATCAAGGTGGCGAACACACTACTGTTGTGTAAGGCTTAGTGAACTGATCCTATTATACTGTTTTTTATATGAACTCATTTTATGATCAAATCATGAATGAGGTGAAAGTACCGAGGATGGGTACCTAATGAGACCACACCCAACTCAGTGATGAATCCTTTCATCAGGCAACTTTCCTTAGCACTCTTTATTAACAGTATTTAACTGAATTTAACACAGTTTGCTGTTTGGAACTCTTCCAATTCACAGTCTCTCTAGTATTCTCAAATACTTTGAGAATGCTTTTCACGATTTTCAAAAAATCTTATCATGGATCTATCTGAAATAAATGATTATGCACAAAGCATAAATCACATCAGGTGAGGTATATTGAATATATGGGTAAGTAAACACTTTTACAACCATTCATGTTGAACTCCTCCAACATAAAATCCATATACCTAGACTGAGACAAGCCAGCATCCACTTACATCTATCACTATAGATGCCTAGCATATTGGATGCTTAACCCAAATCTTTTTCCATGAAAATTTTATGATAAGCATATCATTGACCGAGTGCAATACAGGACTACCTTCTCAATATGCTGTATATCATCCACATACATAACCAAGAAGTTAGTGAAACTCCCATTTATCTTCTTGCTCATACACATGGTTCATCTATGTTTTGATAAAGTCAAATATTTTGACTATCTCATCAAAAATAGAAGTACCATCTCCTCAGTACCTGCTTGAATCCATAAATGCATTTGCCCTCCCACTAGAGACACTCTAGATGGTGTGTGGCAATAGCAAAAATTTGGACAAACATCCCTGATAGCAACCTGTTGGGTCATACCCATGGTGCTTCAACCATAGTCCATACTTGGTTGATGTACAAGGAGTTCATTTCGGATGTCATGATTTCAAGCCAACTGTCAGAGTCTCTACTTATGACAATTTTCGAATAGGTCAAGGAAACATCATTCTCAATGATGTATGATGTATCGTCATTCTCAATGACAAATCCATATTTGAGTGGTACATTACACACTCGGTTGACCTTCGGTAAGGAGGTGTGTTTCATGGTTGTGCCTCATCAATGAGCACATTTGATCGTGGATCAACTTGTAGATACTCCACATGTTATGATGAGATAGTTTATAGGTCTTGAACTTGTCAAGTTCAATTACCCTCCCACTATCTCCTTTTTAGAAAAATTTTTTTTTCTAAAAGGTGGCATACCTACTGACAAAACATCTTTTGTCCAGTAAGGTGGAAGAAATAGTATCGCATACTACTCTTAGGATAATCTACAAAACCTAATCTAGCACAAACTTATGTATATCAACTCTTTTCACATAAGTTGGACAACCTGTCTTTTGCCTTCCCATATCTCATATGGATGCTAGTAACAGATTTTTATGATATCTAATTCAAAACATATATAGCAACTTCTAGGACATCTCCCAGAATGAGATAATAAGATTTGTGAAGCAAATTTAAGGAACACACCATATCTCATATGAAGTGTCCATCTCTGGGTCGAGATATTATTAATCTTCGAACATCCATATGTTCAAAACCTAATAATTTACTCGCGTCTTTTTCCATGTCCAGTAAATAGGATCTTGGTCATTTTATCCATAAGACAAGATTTACAAGTTCTATATGATTCAAAATCATACAAACAAAGAACTCTTCTTTGTATTACTTGTTTATTTTTTATCCACAAAAATGGCCAACTTGACAATACCAGAGATATGTGACCATCACATATTCATTACTTGTTCTCATCAATAAGAAGAACAACATCATTGAGTGACAGAAACATAAGACCATAGCCATAAAATTTATCAGAAAGAGAGTAATTTTTACTCTTTACATTAATTTTAAAACCATGCTACAATAGCAAAGATTTGAAATAATGTTTCTGATAAATTTAGGCATGTAACAACGGTCTACAAGTTTCTAAACCTTGCTAGAAGGTAACATAGATTCCTACAACCTTAGCATGAATGGACTATCCATCAGTGCCAAAAAGCAAGTAGTCACCTCACTTCAGCTTTATAGGTTCAGCAATACTTTGCCTAAGTAAAACCTATATAAAGTATCACATACCTAAAATTTTAAAGCTGAAACACTCAATGATAATTAGTTTGTATCATATACAAATTATTAGCAGATGCAACTTTTGTATTCTGCTATTGCTTCACATTTGTAAAACAACACTTGCAATTTATCTCTAATGCTCATTTTTACTGTAATAAAATTAGACACCCTTAGTGAAGACATTCTTCACCTTCATTTCCTCAACCATTTCATGAAGTTCGGTCAATTTAAAAATATACTATGCAGTGATAGTAAAGATGCATATGTGTATATAAAAACATAAAAAAAAGACTACTTATGATGACATGCACAATTTAGATGAGATTTTTATCTAATTGTGTCTTCCATTATTTTAACGAATTTCATAGCCTCCAACTATGAAAATGAAAAACCTATCATCAAGTTTTTTAGTGGGGTTGAGATCCCAATTCCTTATAAAAAGCCTTGTGGATAGCACAACAAGCTCCTATGAGTTCAAGGGTAGGTAACTCTTTACCAATTACATCTCATACAACTCTCAACATAACTGTTGCCTCTAAAATACTTATAGCCTTATGGATAGCACAACAAACTATAGTATTTTAGTTAAGTCGTATCCTTCAATCCTATATGGTCATATCTGAATAATACTACCTTTGTAGATAGCACAATAAGACAACATTATCAAAATATGCCATAAGCATCACTAAGTCAACATCATACCAATCACTATAGCAAGCCTTATGGATAGCACAACAAACTCACTACAGTTTTTGACATACTCTATTGACCTAGTATGAGCTAAGTACTATTAGCTTTATTATGCACCAAGACAGTATCAAATCAGTCCCCACAGCAAGCCTTGTGGATAGCACAACAAGCTTACTATGATTCTTGACGTAATACAAGCTTAGCATGAAGGAAGGCATGGGTAGTGCTCTTAACACTTCGCCATTATAACTTAATATTATTTAAATGAGGGACTTAGATCTCATGCACATCCTAAACATGTATAATAAACATGTATCATATACAAATTAAATTCTAATTCTAACTACCAGCATATAAAAGCATAAAAAAGAAATCTAATGGTTATGGACTTCTGAAAACACATCCGAGCCACAGGATGGTATATAGGTTTAACCCTAGGTGCATCATAAATTAAACCATCTCATGGTCAATCTAAATGCGCCTCCGCTCTTAAACACCTGGTAGTGCAGTCTTCATCTCCATGAAGTCTATCATGAATACTTGATCTTTATTTGAGAATAGAAAAGAATAATTTCTATATATTTTCAAATAATTTTTTTTCTATAATTTTACATCAACATGTAAAGGTCTCAATCAACACTTGGGAACATACAAAAGAAAAGTTCAGCTGATAATACAATGCATCAGGGGCACCCAGCCCCTATTGCAACTCTTGCAGATGCATTTATATAATCAGCCAATAGGGAAGCATTCATGCACACATCCATCACATGGATGTTCCATAGTCCATAACCATACAACATGCATTTTTATAACAATTATAAAACATTAGTAACAATCTTCTCATGTTATCTTAATCGTGATATCATTCATACACATGTCAATGGAGATGTTTAATTTTATGATCATAGGATCCATCTAGGATTTTTGATTCGAGTTCAACACTTGACCCAATTTTAATTTTAAATCAATTCATTTGTCATTCATTTGAGTTGAGTTGACCAAATCACAGGTTAATCCTAATCCAATTAGGTTAGCATAGATTCGGACAACCATGACTCAAATCCTAATTCAATTAGATAAATGACAATTAGATCAACCTAAATTAAACATGATTTCTAATCAAATTAGAACTATAAATTTGATTTAATCTATAATCATTAACTCTAATCACATTAGAACAATGAATTATAGTTAAACAAATCAATCGACAAAAACCCTAATCCATGTCTGATGCATCATTTCCATGACCAAATTTTTTCCAACCCCACATATACCTCGGCCAACAACCAAAATAGTCGACCAACAATGATGAGTACCCGATAACATGACGGTCGGCCCTTGGATCTTAGGTAAATACATCAAATGCAAGAATCCTAAGTCTTGGCAATGTACATCCAATGTATCATTCCAAGACTCTGCGCATCACATGCACTGGATTTCAATTCCATCGAAAATTAGATTATGGGATCTAATCTTAAACTTATCTCACAAGTCAAAAGACCATGGAATTTCATATCCAAAATTTGAACATGGATTGATAACACTTTATCATAAACAAAAATGCATCAAGAACATCAAGTAAACATCAATCAGAAAATCTGATTTTGACATAGTTTGAACTGTATCTAATCCATAACACAAAAATAACATGAAATTTGATTGAATCAATCAAGGATGGCTCTGATACCACTGTTGGGTTCTGATGACGCAGCGGAATATAAATTTTAAAAATTTTTACTTACATTCAACAATTGAAAACAAGTTTAACATTTAAACTAGACTACCAGACCACAAAAGCCCTAGGAACACCTTGATGACTACAATCAAATAACATAAGCATATATAACAAGAGAAGATCAAAAACCATATACCAACACGAAGACCACGAACTGGAAATCTTGATATCTCCACGAGACTCCAAAGTAGAAGCCTTCCAACGGTGATCCACATAGGATTGATCAGGATTGATCAGGGCCCTTCCAATTTGATATGGTGCTGCAGCCTTCCTCCTAAGTACACTGCCGATCGTCCTTCGCAAGAATAGATTGCACTACCACTTGTATGCGTTCATGACCTCCACTAGGACCTCTTTTGGAACCTTTCCTCAAAAGATCTCACCACACACAAATCAGATTATATGTTCAACACATGAATAATCTGATTTTTGGACAAGCATCTCATGCTTTCCATTTTCTCTCTTCCCTTCCTTTCTATTTTTCTTTCTCTTTTCTTTTTCTTTTTTACTTCAGAGTTTTCCTAACTTATCCTCGTCTAAACCCACGCCTAATGCCAATTTTGGATGGATTTTATCCCTTATGGGGCGCCCCTTATATAGGAAATAAAGGGCGACACCACGGGACGCCAACTCTTGGCATCCCTTAATCCTTACACCAATTTATTTTTTTGCGTAAAAACCAAAGGGTCATGGCGTGGAATAAGAAGAGTTTCATCTGCAGAAGGACTCTTCCTCTGCATGAAAAATCTGAACGCCATCATATGGCGTGTGGCAAAAGAAAATGGCATGAGAAAAAACCAAGAGTCCATAATAAGATGGACTCTTCCATAATGCACAAAATAATGTGGCGTCCCAAATAAATTTGGTGTTCAAACTCTTTGCCAGAGAAAGACTCTTCCTTCTCTTCTGCGCCCATAATTCAAAGAGCCATCATATGACACGATGAAATAAGAAATGCATGGAGAAATAAAAGGAATTTAATCTCTTCTCATATATGTAACGTCTCTTTTAATTTACAGCATGGAGTTCCTTCCAAGAGGACTCCTCCTTATCTTCCACACCCACATGTCCCTAGGCGCCATCTGATGGCGCACAAAACAAAGGATGCGTGGAATCATGTAAGAAAATTAAGATACTTAGTTAAGGACTCTTCCTTCTTAACGCCAAAATTAAATGGAGCGTTACAATAAATTATGCGCGTGTGGTGTTGGCATGGAGAAGGCTAATTCACATGAAACACTTCCAATAAAAATCAGATAAACAACCTAACAATTAGATGGTTCAAACCCAATCACATTAGGTTAAGACAACAAATAAAAAGTTAGCACAAACACATTTGCACTGAACTCAATTGGAAACTTAAGTTAATTCATGTGCTAGCAATTCAATTAACCCATTGGATTTACAATAAATCTAAATAGATTGGACCAAAACTAAATTCCTATTGTGTGTGACCTATTGAGTTCCAAATCTAGCCAGCAGGACCCAGACTCATGACATAATTCTAATCCGATTAGATTAGGTCAGCTCAAGAGTCTCAATCAACTAGGACTCTTCCTAATTGATTTTCGAATTAAACTCTTTTAATTATGACGAGTCCACAAGTCAAGATTGATGTCTAGCAACGTGTCATGACCATCTGGAAGATTTAAAATTTGGTGAAAATAGCAAGATTACGCTTCCGTGACGAGTTACTGTGCAATTCAATCCTTCGATCACACATCCCAAAAAGGCCATGGGTATGGAAATATGTCAAACCTAAATACCTATCCATATGTATCTCGATCCAATAATGATGACTCAATTGATGAATCAGTAAAAATTTTTTCTACTGTTCATCCCTGCTCTGGCCAGAGACTTAAAGTCATCATCCTATGAGATTACATAGGATGTTCTCTCCTCTTACAAAGAGTGATCAATTCCTTATTGACCGCTCACAACCTCCATGGACACTTCACCATATCCAGAATATCCCACACATTTCAAAATGATATGCTAGGGAATAAACCAAAGTAAGGATCCATATACACAAGGTACCATAGTGATCTCAGATCAAAGGATCACATGCACCACTCCCACTGAAGAACCACCTGTTGACATGCTAGAAGGTTTCATCAGATGTTCTTCCTGCGGGTCAATTCAGTGAACTCATTCTTTAATTAGCACCTACATCTTTGTATTAATGTGACCATACAAGTGATTGTGAGATCAACCACCCTCTCCATTAAGCATACATAGAATGTACCAGTCTTACCGGTATCATCGAATCCCGACTCGATGATCCAACGACTGGGAACATTTTAGATTGGAGCTATCAAGATTTTAGGTCTCACTGGCATGATCTCATCATGGCCCTAAAATCATTATCCTAATCTATGGGGTTTATCATAATAATAAAAATATGATGCAGCAAATGATAAAACACAAGACCTCATAAATAAAAATAACTAATGTCATGCAAATGAGTAGGAAGATATCCTTCGCATCCCCATGCGATTGGCTTGTAGGGTACTATTCTTTCATTAGTGATCTTCCATTCACTGATGAGTCAGTTTATGCACGTCACGCAGGATAGAGATCACGGTGTACGAGCTGGTAGAGCCCATGACAATACTATTTCATACAAACGAAAAGCTCCATAAGGACGTTCAGAATACGATGCAGCTACAGATGACCTCGCACATGGAGCAGGATCCATAGATATATCAGGTTCGTCCTTCTATTCTAAATCCTGTTACCCACAGCCACAGACAACCTATGATCCTTACAGATATGGATATGAATATGGTGCATCGAAGATATCGCTTTCTAGTAGCTACTATGCTGTGCAGCACAGAGCGCAGTATGGATCAAAATTTGCTGTCGGTATATTTGGATGGGCCTCTTCACAATCAGCCTACTAGCTCGATAATAGCTTTCAAAGCCAGGATCTCAGTAAGGGATCGAGGATGAATTATGATCCAGTGCACCTACCTTATGGAATGAGCGCAGAGGATTATCATGCTACGTGGCTAGAAGGATGGACCGATGTTCCTCCTGCATTATAGGTGATCCTAATATTTATGGACATCGACGATCGATCAGATTTTGACAATCGGCACGTTTAAGTATTTTTAGATTTTTTCGATTGATTTTACGCATTTTAGAATCCTATGATATATAATCCATGTATTGATTATTTAGGATGCTAAATATTATGTCATAACATCATGCTTAGATTCGTGTTACACACGATTAAAGATGTATCGGAGTGATACGAACATTAATGAATATCACTTAATATCATCTTGGGCTTTACATTACTTAATAATGCATAAAAACTTGATTGAACACCTCCCACCCCAAAAAAAAAAAGAAAAAAAGCCAAAAAAAATTGGCATGCCGATTTAACAGGCACGCCACCGTACCATATCGGTACGGTATCAAACCAGTACCATACTGAACCGGTCGGTGACCGAGACGGTCACCGGTACCGATTTTTAAAATCTTGGTCCTGTCCTACCTCGGTAACGGTCTCCGTCATGCATCTCGGAAGATACCACCTGTCTCTCTCCCCTTCTCTTTCTCTTTTTCTTTCTTTCCTTCTCTTCTTTCTTTTTCTTCCACCTTCCTTTCTTTTCTTTCCTTTTTCTTCCACCTTCCTTTCTTTTCTTTTTTTTTCTTTTTCTTCTTCTTTCTCCTTTCTTTCTTTCTTCTTTCCTTTCTTTGTTTTTCTTCTCCCTTTCATTTTTCTTTTTTTTACCTTTCACTTTTTCCTTTTTTTCATCTTTTCTTCCTTTCTTTCTTTCCTCTTTCTTCTTCTCTCCCTGCATGGATGGGTTTTGCACCCCGACACCATCCCAATCCTCTTCTCTAATAGGAATGAGACAAGATGACCGAGATGCCCCCAAACCAGCTGGGATGTAAAACCTTGGTTCAAGTACTTTTGCTGAACATAGTGATACATCAGGTGAAATAATATTTCTCAAAGTGACAGCTAATCATTAGGATGTCTTTTGTCTGAAACTACCAAAAATGAATTAATGCCGCTGAGGTACAATCGCAAAATCCAAAATACTTTGACCAGAAAGGAGAAAACTAGGTGAAATTTAAACCATAAGATAAAGAGCATCCATTAAAGTAGTGATTGCTAAGCAGCAAAGCTGAAAATATGGTCTGACACTGCAACTTTTTTCCTAAACCATCTATTGTATTTTTTGCTATTTGGTGGCTACAACATCAGGAGCATGTCGAAAGGCCTAATATTTGCAATGTGTCTTTTGTACATTCATTTTATTATTTCACCCTTTTCTTTGATCCAATGCAATGATGCCTGTGTATTTCAAGGGATGTTCATAAGGCTAATTTACAGTCTTAAACAAAGATGGCAAAAAATTTATCCAATCCAATCTAGATCAAGCTTCTTAAATGGATAATGTTAAAGAAGCGATTATGAATAGTCAGTGATGAGTATCTGTAACAAGATCATTTGGCTGGACTTAGATGAAAAGAAAAGAAGAAATCATACTGTAAATTCTAGTAATAACAAATCATGTCCTTGGACGATTGTAGTTTTTGTAAGATAACTGCATCACAGAGGGTAATCGTTCCCAATGGAGTTGCTGATTGATTATCACCAATAAATATTTCCATCAAGATGGCCAAGTTTAAGCAACATAGTTTCAAGCTTTTCTATAATAATAAGAACTATAAATTATCCCATTTACCAGCATGTCTCTTTTTATAAACAGAGAAGTAACAAAAGGTAGATTGAGGCAATCCACCTTTCATCCACTTTAATCAAGCCAGATAACAAATATGAATGGAAAATATTTTAGGAGATTGATAAATTTTAATTTGGTTGAATAGGCAACAAGATCTGTCAACACTAAATAGCAAAAGGGTGCATAAAGTAAGGTACCCTAGAATATGTATTGCGTATAAAGATGCAGATAATATCTTAAATAATGATATGAAGCAGGTAGTATTTGTCTCAATAGACAAGGAGTTGACAGATTTCATTCAGTATGATATTTACCTTACCCCATCAGGATGTGTTATGATGATGTCTAGGTCCCCACTAGAAGCTTTTCCACGCCTATATGATCCCCCACAAACAACAATTACCTTTAAAAATGAAAAAGGTTGACTAAAATAAGGTGATAATATTTTGGATAAAACTGCTATGACTTACAATAAAAGCCAGCCAGTTTTGCTTACAAAACTAAATATTTCAGTGATTCTTATCAATATACTTGTTTATAATTCCAAATTTTGTCCCATGAACATAATGTGCATCACTATTTAGGAAAAAAAATATGAAACAGATTATGCTGCACTATAGCTGGATATACCTATGCTACAACGGTAGAAATGAAAAGAATGCTTTTTAAACACAATCAGCTTGTCAGAACCCCTCATTTATCAAATAAGAGCTACCTAAAGTAAATATTAAATAAAATGCCCTGCACCACGACAGGGTACAACTATGTTAAAAAACTAACATAACAAGCAAAGTCCCTTAGATAAAACCAGCATGTTTGAACATCTCATAATCTCATTCTTCCAAGAAGCCAGCAAAAAGAGCCATCTAAATTTCTAAAGCTGCTTTTAAGTGTCAGTATATATAGTTTTACACATCATTGGAGGATGAAAATCCTTTTAATGTTCACTGCTATCCATTTAATGATGCACATGTTCATTGAAAGAGTTGCCAACTTTTTATCCAGTTCTCTGAAGTCATCAACTGATCATCAAATGCAAAAGAATCTATATTCTCATGGGCCTTTGGGCCATAAGCTGTCCACTTGGTGTCCTTGTTGGTGTAGGAAGAGATATATTGCCTAACAATACTGAAGAACTTGCTTGCTCGTTGCTATTGTCTATATTGAAGTGACTCGTTTATTAGCCCAAAGAAAGAACCGCATTTCTACACAGGAACAGTCTTTACAAGGCATTTTACCATATATGTGTTCATATTTGTGGGCCCCTGCAGGGTTTAGTTCATAGCTTCATGCCACTTTAGTGATCATTTATTGAAACTTGAGAGTCTAGCCAAGACCCATAATTTCCAAATAGTTTTCTTTATTTATTTATCTAATAACATTTTATGAAATTCTTTCACCTTGCTTTTCTCTTTGATTTAAATTCTGTCCACATCCATTCAAAGGACTGCCTCTTACATTAAATTTCAAATTCCATAGTAAGCAAAGATGTAGGTCACCTCCAGGGAATGTAGGACCAATAGACAATAGTACTAAGGGCTAGGGTAACCCTAAAATGCAAAGGCTACAGCAGGGGACACAAAAGTGTTCATAATGGTTGCCACTGAGGAAACATGCTCCACATTAAACACGACTTCAGAAATTAAACTTCTGGACAGAGAGATTCATTTCAAACAGGAAAAAAATCATGGCACAATTGTCCTATAAGTGCAGAAAAATCCTACAACTGGATATTACAATTTACAATGCTTACCCCAGGTAAAACATCTTCTCCAGCTTTTTGTAAAAGCACTTCCATATCTCTAACCTAGAGTAATAAAAGAAGAAGCAGAAGAAGTTATCCTTAGATTTACAATGCAAAATTTTAGATAAAAGGATATGGTGTAAACAAGTTTCACCTCATGCCGTGGAATCTTTTTCTTAATGTCATCAAAATACTTTAGTCCCAGCCTCTGAGAATTTGTTAAAGAGTCATCATTTTTTAGATCATCGTGTGTACGGTATCCTTTTTCATATAACTTTCGAGCAGTTGCAGGACCAATACCCCAAACTTCACCAAAAAGAGTTACAGTCCGCACCTTCACAATACAGAAGGAAACCTTAATGATTATGAGGGCTACATAAGTTGCATAATTTGACATAAGGGAGTAGAGAATACAATTAAGATACCAGTTTTATAGTTAGTTGGACAATAAATGATGAGCAGAAAAGAGAAATCATGTCAGGAGTGATTGATCAAATAAGTTGCAGACAAACAATCTCTATCATATAAAAAGGAACTGAACAAAATTTGTGCAGAATTCTCCATAGCTAGGGGAAAAAAATACAAATAAAGTGTACTGACTACTGATTGATAATCACCATTCCTCGAAGGTAAGTGCATCAAATAAAACATATTCTTAGAATCTTTAAAATTTATCATAGCAGGTACATTCTTTAAAAAGCAATCAAGCTTTCTCATTAGAGTTATTTTAACAAGAAGCTATTTGGATTAACAAAACAAATCAGTTAGTACGCCTATTCTTTTATTCCAAATCATTTCAGTGATCTAAGGTGGCATCGTATCCTGCTATAGCACCATAAGTAACATTTAGGATCAAAGCTTTTTTATCACCCATAACAGGATCTAGCAAAGGTCCATCAGAATAAGATATAAATATTGTATTTAACAGCCAAATAGAAGTTTGACCTAGCAAGGTGCTCCAATCTATAGCCGACGCATTCAGTCGCTCAATATATCATATTAGACCAGATAGGTATTTACTCATATACTAAAAATCTTTAGCATCCTTCTTCTTGAATGTCAAAAGATGACTCAGGGATAAGCTCCATATTGCTCAGGACTCAAGAGAAGATGCTTAAGATATCCCAAACCATGTCTCCACTCAAAATCTTAGGCCCCATTTGGTTGCAAGATAAGCTGGGATAAATGGCACTATGCAGGTTTATCCTGCCAAAAGGGATACCTTTTCCAGGAATGGTGCAATAATTATCATAGCCACTATTTCTTGCCAAAGGGGAAAAACAATTTCATGGGGAGGGGTGAGATAACTTTAATCCCTAGACCGGGGCTAAAATATCCCTCCTAATTTTCACTTTTGCCCCTCCTTTCACCTCTTACCATTCCACCATTCAAAAGTGAGAAAGAGGGGATGAAGAGCTCCATCACCACCCACCTCCGTGCTCCTGCCTCCTCACAACCAGGTCCCTGTCACCCTGGCAGGCACCAAATCCGCATCCAGGCCTCAGTCATGGCTTGATATAGCTCCAGTTCAAGCTGTTCCAGCAAAGAACTTGGTGCAACCAGTGTTTCTCCCCACCAGTTGGTGGATCTACTAGACCAGGGCAGCTGACAAGATCAAGGTGGCCTAATCCCCCTTGTAGTCTCCGTTCCCTACCACTGATGACCATGAATTGGGTGTCTTTCCACCGGCATTTTTCCCATATTGAGTTCAATGCTGCAGGAATTTTCTCGATGGAAACCATAGCAGATGCCATGGGTACTCCCTGCTCCGCCTCCTTTGAACCTATACTCAAGCTCTTGACCATGGTTCGATTTGTTAAGGCTTGCAGTCATTCCCTTTTTTGGCTCAGTTTCAGCCCATCGCCCGATGCCATTGGTGCTCATGTCAGTCCCTTACTCAGCTCAATTTGAGGCCATGGCCTAATGCCTTCCCATGGTCATGTTGGTCCCTTCCTCGACTCAATTTGAGGCCACAGCCTGATGCCTTACCAATGTCATGTCAGTCCATTCCTCAGCTACGGATAAGGCCATGACCTGATTCCATAATGGTCACATTGATCTTTTTTTTTTTCTTTCTTTTTTTGCTCAATTGCACCCTCCTTAGGAGCTTGCGCCCTCAATAATGGATCCTTTTAAAGACCATGGAAGCTTGGAGTCATATTGAGGTTACTGTCCGGTTTACTGGTGGCATAAAGCTCAATTTCTCTCCATTTAATATGTGGGGACGTAGGTTGAACTAAAATGCAGTGGATAAGAGGAGATGATGGAGCCATTGTTGGACCAGATGCCATGGTGTTCATGGGAGCTGTGAACACAATGAACTTTCTAGCTCCTCTTCCCCTTTTTTATTAACCTTGAATGCCCTCATGTCAACCATCTCGCAGATCAAAACAAGCATTTTGTAATCCTGCCCCAATCATCGATGCATCACTACCAGACCCAAGTCTTGTCACATTCTCAGCCCACAGCACACTATCAGATAACTTGCTTGCCCTTTGGTCTAGGTTGATAGCAAAAATATTTGTCCAAGCCCTAGTGAGTTGTTGATCCATCTTTGATATCTGAAGAAAATGTAATGTTAATATTATCTGATGTTGCTACAGGGATAACTGAATCTGTGTAACATGATTGATATGTATTGTATTGAGTTTAGACCCCTTTGTTAAATAGGAGCATCGAATAGACATATCTTATTGAGCTCTACAATGTACAGATGGGTGGATTTGGTTGTGTGCATGCTACCGATGTTTTGCTTAACTAGGCTATATAAGTTCAACAACTTGATACAAGATGCAACTCATACATATGTGTCATAAGTTTTCACAGGGTTCTAGAGTTTGTTTGTGTATATAGCACCATGCAAGTACAGGATGAAGCTACCTCAAGTGATGTGGAGTCGTAGAGTCAATGTTGTCCTGGTTCAGATCCTTCTGATAAAACATATGTTAGGGCTCTCAATCCATGGAAATAAAGCTAGTGAGGTATGGGGAAAGGTAACTGACACTTTCAATGAGGAGTTAGGCATGAGTTTGAATGTAACACACTTGAGAAGGTGTCTTCGTGTGCTTTGCCATAGGTTTGAAACTTACCACAAACTTGTAAATAGAGATGGATAGGGTTGGGACAAGCAAAGGAAAGTGTGGCTTTCACCTTCTCCTACTGGGTGGAATAAGGAAATAGCATATCCCTATCATCATTCAGAATAGCAAGCAACCATAGTGCTGAAATAGAAAGAGATAGATATCCCAGAACGTAATGGCCGCCTGTTCTTTCGACCACCAGTTCTTGTACGTGGTGACCAGGTTGGAGGGATCAACAGCCAAGATCTTAGTGCTACATCAGGCTCTTAAGGACGGTTGTTTCTCAGTTCCTAAAGGTACTCCCAATATTCATTGCCATGCAACCCAACAACATGTGCTAGCATGCATACAAGGAGGTATCATTTAGATGATGTTGGGTATGCTAACACTAAAAAATTCCTTGCTCTATATCAAGGTTGCCACTTGCCAGTAGCACATTGGGTGGTACCAAGGAATTGGATTTGGATGGTGCACCAAAAAAGTCATGTTCAATCATAGGCATGCCTAGTTATCGAATGCGGTTGAAAAGTCTTTTGAATGAAAAGTCTCTTGGGGCCGTCGCCCCTATTTCGATCCGAAGGATTTAGATGATGTTGGGTATGCTACACTAACAAATTCCTTGCTCTCTATCGAGGTCACCCATACCATATTGGGTAGTACCAAGGAACTAGATCCTAATGGTGCACCAGGAAAGTCATGTTCAATCATAGGCAAGCCCAATTAAGAAATGTGGTAGAAAAGTCTTTTAGGGCCATCACCCCTATTTCAAGAGGGATGCACTCTACGTCATGAAAACCCCGGATTGGGTTTTATGACCAAGCCTGAGTTGCTAATTAAAAGGCTTTAAATTCTAATCTTTCTGTTTCGATGAGGGTTTTCGAGCCCTCCCTCCATCTCTCAGCCTCTCTCTCTCACTCTCTTCCTCCCTCCCTCCCTTTTCCTCTCTCCCTCTTCCCTTCTTTCTCCAGCTCCCCCTTTGTCAGTACGCTCCGAAAAAACATGGTACGGCCCATATTATGCCAAACCAATCGTTGGCCGATACACCCTCCTATATCGGTTCCACGAACCTCAACTGAAACAATGTCATTCATGCAGTCAGATTTGAAGTACATTAAAATTCTTTACATGTCATGCTAATTAGCACGTGGCATTCCAAGCTGGTTGGCCCATGTAGCACCTATTT
>NC_025993.2:155122798-155237798 GCF_000442705.2 Elaeis guineensis | reverse complement strand
ATGATGGTCCATCATCACAATGTCTCACTTCAGCTGATTCAGAACATTCCTTGCCTGAATTTTCATCTGATTTATTGATCTCTTCAAAATTTAGAGCATATGGACCTTCAGGTACTTTCTCCCCGGATTTTAAACAGTTTTCCAACCATTGATATTGAAGTAAATTCTGCAACAGGGAACACAGTATTGAGTTTTATGACTTCTTGAAAACATATTACTTTTATAGCAAAACTTGCAAATAATGAAATAATATCGACTAGAACTCAAAAATAGATATTTTTCTTGTGCTTTTAAGTGACAGAAAAAGGACATGTAAGTCAGACAAAGCATAAAGAAATCACAGAATCAAAAGAAAGCATTTAAAAACTCCAAAACTTGAATTGCATGATAGATAATGAATATGGCCAAGAATTGAAGAAGTGCATGGGAAAAAAGTGGTAAAAGAAAATTTTGATAAGTGAAAACTTCCTTTGTTCTTATAATAGACAGGCTTTTAGGAAGAGTAATATTTCCTATAGTAACAACTGGATGATTTATTATGCCTTGACCTATGCAACATACTTTGCCGCTTGTTTTTTAACATCAGGTTGAAGTTGATGCATCTCAATTGAAATCATACCTAATCAAAGAATAACAAGCTCTAATTAGATGATAACAGGCATTTTTGAAGTTATATTACAGTACAGCTCCAACTGGAAATGCTTGACCTTGATACTTCAAGAAGCATCAAAACTGTTCTCATCCATGTATCATCCGGATTCATGATTTTATAGTCGACGGCAATGCAAGTGTATAAAACTGTAAGCTGATCTACAAGAAACAAAGACATGGAAACTATCAGAACATATTCAGGAAGATTATCTGGTATCTTTGTACAGCAGCCCAGACATGTAACAGATGCCTACCATGAACTCGAAGCATTGCTTGCCATGCATCAGACGTACGTTTGTTATCTGTTTTTGGATTCTTAAATATTGGCCAAGTCCAATTACAACTCCAATCATAAAGGATGATATTTCTAAGTTGTTAGAGAATATTGATTTGTTGTAAAAATACAACAAAGTCTGCTACTTTCTTCTTCTTCATTGTAGGTTAAGTATCACATTATCTTTGTTAACTTTAACCAGATCCTCTCCCATACTCTAACTTTGTTAAACTTTATATGGGGGATGGAAAGTTAGTGGGCATAACTGGAAGGCAAGTTACTAAGATGTGAGACCTGCCCTCTTGGCAACACGGTGTATGGTGATGCAACACAAGCATCATCTTTTAGAATCTCCAAAACATGGAAAGAGTCTAGAGTCTAGAGTGCGAGGAAAAAAAATTCGAGGTTTGATATGATGGAGTCAAATTAACTATGACAGGTATGACAATTCCAAAAGCCAAAATGAATTGCAATTCCTAAAATTCTACTACATCTACCACACCACTTTTTCTTGATTTATATCTTTCCTTTTTCTTGATTTATGACTTTCTTGGAAAATGTTTATCGAAAGAAACAATATGGCCTGGATTCTTTTCTGTTTTAAGATACAAGTTACCCATTGAACTTCACAGCATTGAATGATCACATGATAGTCTTTCATTTACTGCACTCACAAGCAATATAACCACATACAAAGCCATAACCATCAGACCCTGTCCCAACTATAAAGTTTCAGCTTTATGATCCTTATTCAACAAATATTCTTATTAAGAGTTATTCACGGTATTGCTGCAACCTTTTCCAAATCCTTTTTTCACAACTTCCATCCAGGTTAACTAAGATATCGCCCCCCTCTTTTTAAATTTTTGAACAAAAGTTTGTGCATCTATTCTTACCAAGGACTATCGGATTTTTGCATGTCCAAACCACATCAGTAATTCTCCACTTTGTTCAAAATCAGAGCAACCTTTTAACTTTTAAATATACTCATTCTCTCACTTTATCCTTCCTAGTTTTACAACAAATCCATCTTCACATTTACATTTATGCCATTTATTTGCTTAAAATATCTCTTTTATCACATCTACAAAAAAGAGAGAGAGAAAGAGAGAGAGAGAGAGAGAGAGAGAGAGAGAGATCCATATTGCTGCAGATTTTGAACACATTAACATACATAAATAAATGCAAGCATGCAGAAATATAATAAACACAGATTTATCTGTTAATTCTTCATAATGGTCATAAACTACAAAGATTAAAAGGTCATCTTCCACCACTTTTCAAAACATAAGTTAATATCACAAACAAACAAGAAACAACCACATATCATGGTTTTTCAAGCAATTCCTGTATAGAAGAAATTAATGTAGTAGGAAAAGAAGATGTTGAATAATGTGATAAATAGATAAAAAAGTTGTAAGAGGAGCTTACCGCCTTAAAACATTGCAAGTGTTCATGATTTACTTGTTGGAGGAGTGCATTTGAGTTCATAGAGAGAACATGAGTAACCCTCTTTGAAAAACTATCCTCAACCAAAGCTCCCATCTGGGTCAACTTCTGTTTCCATATCTATATAATGTATACAACACATCACATACCTAGGGAAGGGAGGAGAGGGGGAGGGCAGGAAAAGGCAACCGATGCAGAATTGAACATTTTTCTACCCACCAAAATGATACATAATTAATTTGTATGTTGCCTATAGTAATCATAATACTAAATATAATTAATGCTAATACAGATAAGTGGTCAAAAAAAAAAATGACGTAAGGACATTTATATTGCCAAAAGAACAGGAAAAAATTAACCAATACTACGAACTCTTCATTATTTTCTAAAGCTGGAGTGCAAAATTTTCTAGATGCGGAACAACATTGCAAGACAGTATGCTCACAGTATTGTACTTGGCTTTTCTCCTAAACTTCTCACAGCAGTTGATCAATAAAGAGGAAGGAGATATTGGGGAAAAAAATATGATGTTCATTATCTACCCAATCGCCCAATGTGGGGCTGACATGAATTTAAGGGTGCATAATGAAAAAGAAGCACTGATATTTTTACATATTACATACCACTGAAAACAAAGAAGCACGTTCATTAATTTACTAGCCTGTGGGGGCAGCAGAAACTTGAAAAATAACTGGTGTTGCCAATCTTAGAATCTCTTTAGAGATCATGTGGAATAACCAATGATAACAATCTCATGAAATATAAACAGAGTTGATGCTCATCTGATTCCCTACAACTTGCAGATATTGGGATGAATTTAATATGTGAAAGACAGCAAACTAAAGGTTTCTTAATGGTGGTTTGTATTCGTTTACCTTCTCCTGTATAGTTTAATTTAAGCATGTTTGGTGTTTCAGGTGTTCTGTTTTTGTGTTTCTTGGTGATCTAGGCTTGACTCGTGTTTTTTACTAAGTCCCTGCAATGGGATCGAAGAAAGAATCTCATTTATCAAAATAAACTCAAGAAAAGGACTTCAGGTTGCAGAGCGAAAACAAGGTCAAAGAGTTCTTAAGAAGTCAGTTTCAAATTTAATATGAACTGATCTAGTTCAATGGGGATTTGTGCAACTAAGGAGTAATCTGATCAGAATTCAGGAGAACTATAAAGGAGAATAACTCTCGAGGTTCAGATCCAAATCTAAAAATGAGAGAGAGAAAGTAAGAGAGAAGAGAGAGAGAGAGATATTTCATTTCTGGCATACCTGATTCTGTTACATGGTTTGCATTTTATAGTAGGCTAACCCATTTAGGTAGAAATTAAGAAGGAAAAAAAAAAAAGTAATAGCTTGCAGAAAAAATTATGCCCAGATCAGGACAACCAGTTGGCTAGCTGCTTAACCATTTTTCCCACCAAATTGCTTAACCTCCTTCCCGCCAATTACCCTGCCTCACTTAACATTTCCCCACATGCTATGCTATTCTGATTTTGAGTTGGATCAATACCTCCCCCTTGAGAGGACCCTTGTCCCCAAGGGTCAAAAGCTGGGTGCTGAAGCTGGATGATTGAGGCATACTCCCATGCGGCAGCTTCAATAGGTTTGTTTTTCCATTTTACTGACCACTGTACTGCTGCCTTGTTATGTTGCTTCACCATCCTAGTGTCTAGGATAGTCTCAGGTTCTGGACTGGTAGTTTGCTGCCCCCAGCCTGGTGGAATTGTAAGGCTGGCAGTGGTGGTCCCAATGTGCTTCTTAAAGAGTGAGACATGGAAAGTGTGGTGTATAGTTGATCATGGGGGTAACAGGACCCACCTTCTCAAGCACCTGGAAAGGTCCATAGTATCTAGAGGCTATTTTCTGACTACGTCTTTGTTGTACTGACATCTGCCTACATGGCTGCAGCTTCAAGTAAACCCAATCACCCACTGAGAAAACCCTTTCACTCCTATGTGCATCTGCAATCTGTTTCATTCTGTTCTGAGCAGCAGTTAGGTGGAAAGTGTTTGAATGGCCAATTCCCTGACTTGCAAACTCCTATCAACCACTGTATTGAGTGCTTCTCTAGGGATATATAGAATGTGTAAGGGGGGTGGTTGACCATACAGAATCTCATATGGTGTTGTCAGTGCAGCTGAATGGTAGGTGGTGTTATACCACCATTCTGCTAATGCCAACCACTTAAGCCATTCATGGGGGTACTCAAAGCACATACACCTCAGATAGCTCTCTAGGCATCTGTTTAAGACGACAGTTTGCCCATCACTCTATGAGTGATATGAAGACGACAAGTGTAGGTCAGTTCTCCGCAATGCAAAGAGTTCTTGCCACAAACTGCTAATAAAGATTAGGTCCCTATCACTCACTATTTATTCTGGGAACCCATGGAGTTTAAAAATGTGCTCCATATAGGCTTGAGCAATAGTAAGAGCAGTGTAAGGGTGACTAAGAGCTACAAAATGTGCATACTTGCTCAGCTTATCTACCACTACCATAATCACTTCCTTTCCCTTAGAATTGGGTAATCCATCTATGAAGTCCATGGACACCATAGTCCATACTGTTTCTGGAATTGGGAGAGGCTATAGGAGTCCAGGATATGCTGCTATGTCATATTTGCACTGTTGGCAAATGGAGCACCCCTGTATGAAGGACTGAACATCTCTTTTGAGCCCCTTCCAATAAAACAAGGAAGAGACCCTCTTGCAAGTGGCTTGAATCCCAGAATGGCCCCCAACTGGTGATGCATGCAGCCAATTCATAATGTGAGTTCTCAAATTGTCCAGCTTACCCACTACCAACTTTCCCTTCCTCATCAACTTGTCATGCTGCCAGGCGTATTTTGAGTGGCTGCTAGGATCAGATTTCAATTGTTTGAGTAGTTCAACTACCGTGGAATCTTGTTGCCATGAACCCTGGATCTATTCTAAGAGATTTGTAGAAACTGTAGAAAGAGTTATCGCCATAATCTCAGCTCCTTGCACCCTAGAAAGGGCATCTGCCACAATGTTTTCCTTGCCCTTCTTGTAGTGCACCTCATAATTATACCCCACTAACTTGGCTAGCCATTGCTACTGGAAGGGAGTTGAGATCTTCTGTTCTAGGATGTATTTTAAGCTTTGTTGATCTGTTTTGATAACAAAATGCCTGCCCATCAAGTACTGGTTCCATTTTTGTACTGCCATTACTACTGCTAAGAGCTCCTTTTCATATGCAGACAATCCCAAGTGTGATGGATCTACGGCCTTGCTAAGGCAAGAGATGGGGTGCCCATTTTGAGTTAGAACAGCACCAATTCCCACTCCTGAAGCATCAATTTCCATAATAAACTCTTTAGAAAAGTCAGGCAATGCTAGAATAGGAGCTATAGTCAAAGCCACCTTAAGGACATTGAAAGCAACAGTGGCAGAATCATTCCACACAAATGAATCCTTCTTAAGTAGCTCTGTAAGTGGTTTGGCAATTGAACTATAGTTCTTCACAAACCTCCTGTGGTATCCTGTAATTCCCAGAAAACCCCTTAATTGCTTAAGAGTAGTAGGCTGTGGCCACTGTGTGATGGCTTTGATTTTGCTAGGATCAGTGGAGACTCCCTTGCCAGATATAATATGCCCCAAGTACTCTATTTCAGTCACCCCAAAGGAGCATTTACTCCTCTTGGCCAGCAATGAGTGCTCCTTCAAAACCTCAAAGGTGAGCCTTAAATGTGGTAAGCGATCTTCCCATGTTGGACTATAGACCAATATGTCATCAAAAAATACCAATATGAACCTCCTAAAGTATTTTTTGAAAGCTGCATTCATCACCCTTTGAAAAGTGGAGGGTGCATTGGTCAACCCAAAGGACATGACCAAAAATTCAAAGTGGCCCACATGAATCTTAAATGTTGTCTTATGCACATCTGTAGGGTCCATTCTGATCTGATGGTACCCACTTCTCAAATCTAACTTAGAGAAAAATTGTGCTCCATGAAGCTCATCCATAAGTTCCTCAACAATGAAAATTGGGAACTTATCTTTGAATGTATTCTTATTGAGCTCTTTGTAATCTACACAGATCCTCCAACTCCCATCTTTTTTTGTTCACCAAAACCACAGGAGAGGCATATGAACTGTTGCTGTGTGGTATTAGCCCTGAATCTAACAGCTTTTGAGTCAGCTTTTCAATGACATCTTTGTGCATATGAGAGTACCTATAAGGCCTAATGTTAACTGGATTAGATCCTTCCTTGATGAGAATTTTGTTGTCATGCTCTGGCCTAAAGGGAGGGAGGGCCCTTGGCTCATTAAACAGATCCCCAAATTCTTGCAACAACTATAGCAGCCCTTCATTAGAACCCCCTTCATCTTCAATGCCTGTGATGATGAAGGATTCTGTCCCTATTGGCCTCTGGACCATTTGCATAGAGCAAAGGTACACTGTAGTAATGGCTGGAGTTTCCAATAATAACTGATTAAATTGTTTGTCAGTAGTTAATTTCAGCTTGGGCCGAGCTCCTCTAAGAACATGCCTTTTCCCATTGTATGCAAACTCCATATGTAACTTCTGGAAGTCCATTTCAATTTTGCCCAATAATGACAACTGCTACACTCCAAGCACCATATCATAACCCCCTAAGGGTAGTAAAATCACATCTATCTCAAAAGTGGTGTTCTACAGTCTCCATGTGAACCCTTTGCTAGTCTGGCAGCTTGACATCTTGTTACTATCAGCCACAATGATGTATATGGGGTCAATTTGAGTGATCTGGCACCCCAACTTGTTGGCAGTGTTGAGGTCTAGAAAATTATGGGTTGCACTAGTATCTAAGAGGATGTGTAAGGGTTTTTGAGCATGGTACCCTATGATTCTGAGGGTCTGAAGGAAACTTCCCCCTTGTAATGCATGCACTGAGATTACAGGTTCTATAACGCCTTCCTCTTCTACCTGTTCTTCTTCTACCACTGGTTCCTCCTCCACTACCTCAGTAGGGATTTCAATGATAAAGAACTGGCTTTTATCACCCCTGCCCTTACATTTATGGCCAAACTGGTAGGGCTCATCACAATAGAAACATAGCCCTTTGCTTCTTTTCTCATCAATTTCAGCTTTAGTCAGGGATCTTGTGGCTTTATCAAAGGTTGGGGATCTATTTTGTGGAGCTATTGTATTTGAGTTTTGGTTAAGGAGGGGTGGGGGCCTTTTTGTGGTGCTAGGTGTAAATGAAGAGTTCTGGATCAATGCAAGGCTTCTGGTGGTGGGGTTTTTTAGTCTTTTGGCTTGTGAATCCAGGACTGCCTCTTGTAATTTGGCCAAGCAGATGGTCTGTTGCAAGGTTTTGCATTGGAATAATCTAATTGATAAGCTAATGTCATCCCTGAGCCCACTGAGAAAACAGCTTATAATATAGTTTTCAGGCAGATCAAGTTTAGACAGCAAATCATCAAATGCATCCTGATATTCTTGCACATTGCCAGTTTGCCTCAATTGCACAAGCTCAGCCATAGAATCCTCAAACACCTTATCAAACCTATTAATACAAGCCGATACAAAAATCTTCCAGCTAACCCCCTTGCCATAGACCTTCTCAAAATTCTTATACCACCTCAAGCCCTTTCCATCCATGTTAATGGAGGCAAAATGAACCTAGGATTCTTTAGGAACCCTGTCCAGTATAAAGCATTGCTCCATCCTATAGATCCTATCCTCAGCTCCAACTCCAGTGAAGACTGGGAAATCAATTTTGACCATCCTAATAGGGCCCTGATGATGATAATGTGTTTGAACCAAATGAGGGGATGTATGAGCCATATTAGAGGGTACTGGAATAGGATTCATCACAGGTGGTAAATTAGTCACCACAAGATTGGATAGATTAGCTTGATTTGAAATAGAAGCAGCAGAATTAACCACACTGTTCAGATTTTGAGCAGCATAACCAATAACCAGCTCTCTTAGTTCAGAAATTACCTGGTTTTGAGCAGTGATTGCTTGCTCTTGCTTCTGTGTGTATGATTGTAACATATTTTCAATGAGAGCTTGTTGTTGTGAACTGATTTCCCCTACTGCTTGTTTCACACCTCTTCAATCATCTTCATAGTATCACCAGATTGCAATTCAGGAGCCATGGTTGCTGAATTTCTACTGTACCAGGCCGAGAATCGACTGTGCTCTGATACCAATGATATGAACTGATCTAGTTCAATGAGGATTTGTGGAATTAAAAAGTAATTCGATCAGAATTCAGGAGCTCTATGAAGGAGAATGGCTCTCGAGGTTCAGATCCAGATCCAAAAATGAGAGAGAGAAAGTGAGAGAGAAGAGAGAGAGAGAGAGAGAGATATTTCATTTCTGGCATACCTGATTCTGTTACATGGTTTGCATTTTATAGTAGGCTAACCCATTTAGGTAGAAATTAAGAGGGGAAAAAAAAAGTAATAGCTTGCAGAAAAAATTACGCCCAGATCAGGACAACTAGTTGGCTAGCTGCTTAACCGTTTTTCCCACCAAAACTGCTTAACCTCCTTCCCGCCAATTACCCCGCCTCACTTGACATTTCCCCACATGCTATGCTATTCTGATTTTGAGTTGTATCAAAATTAGTCAGGTTTTTGAACATGCTTCTTTGAAGTTGAAATTGGATTAAGAAAACCTAAATTACGACGAGAAGCCATACACCTTAAACACCATTGTTCTCTTTTTTCCCACGCTTTCAAGGACAAAGAAAGATGGTAAAAAACCCACCAAGATCATCTAATTGAGACAATCTAAATGACATTAGACCAAGTTCTTGATCGAAGAAGGAAGGAGAACCACAAAATCAATTCAAGGAGATCTGAATGGCATTAGACCCTGTTCTTGAAGAGCTAAAGACGACATCAGACCCAGTTCTTGAAAGGGGGAAAATCGAGAAACGCTCTAAGATTAGAAAGAATCCAGTAACGACAGCGAAGATGGAAGGACACGGCGGATACCAAGAAGATGTTACGTTGGACATCAGTGCGAATATCAACAAGTAGTCAGGTTGGGAGGTGAAAGAGATACCTGAAGCCTTCGAGGCTGGACGCCCTTGGGGACAAGGAACACGACCATGCCATGGAACATGCCTTCGGGGTCCGTGGCGGCAGGGCGCTGCTTCTGGGAAGCCCTGGGCGCCATCTCTGTTTCAAAAGGGAGGACGACTGGACGAGCACCGCCTCCAGCCCTTTAAGAAGGGGAGAGGATTTTCCAACAGCGAGAGGAAAAGCGCCGAAGCGGTGCTTTCGACCCTCCCAACAGTACTACGAGAAAGCGGTGGATGTTGACCCACGCGCGGGGGTTCGGGTTGTATCCTTACGATTGATCGTTTTTTCGCGACATTCACCGTTGGATCCACCTCGCATGGCCCTCAAAGAACTCCGAACCCTCATCGGCCTGCACAGATCTCGTCGCGTGGACGTCGCGAGAAAAGGCGAATCATCCTTTCCCGCGAAAGATGCAACCCAAATCCGACGACCACGAAGAGAAACGCCGGCAACTTACAAAGATATTATAAAACCTGCGTTTCTCGCCGTTTTGTTTTATATTACTATAATAATAATGATTATTTTGTCAAAATAAATAATTACTGCTATAATGATTTTGTAACGAAAGCAACAGATGATAAAGAGAAAAAGAACATTAGCCAACTACCAAGCGCACTGAAATGATTTAGTTTCTTTGCAATCTTAGTTTACTATATTTATCTACTGATTCTTTTTGATTTTTGTGGTTGGGGATTCTGTTTCACACCAGATTTAAGCAAGAAAATAAAGAGAACATCCAATGACCCAAAAATAGCATCTTGGATAACTTTTATTTTACACTATTTAGCACCTTAATTAGTCTCGACAATAAAGTCATCATCTCCAAAGCATATTATTCTGTGACTTTGTGCCTCCATGTAATTTACATATGTTGTTCTGCTAAACCGATTCCAAACCATGTGGCATCATCACACGAGATCAAGGAATCATCGATCTCCAAGTACCAAACAACTATACGTCAAGCTACTTACAAGTGAAAAAGTCGAGCTATTACCAACCTAAAGCAAAGTACCACGATGTCCCGTATGTCTGAGACGTCAAAAAGCTCAGGTGATAGTGATCGAGCTCCTTTATCTCACGTCGATATTCTATCGAGGTGAACCACTACAACGATAATCATCCCGTGGAAGTCCCCCGCAGTCTCCACATCTAGGTTACGATCTTACATACAACTAGCCACGATCTCATATACAGTTAGCCGATACAGCTAAGTATCACCTCACTTCCAGTTGGTACATACAGCTGTATTCCAGTTCACTTATAGATGACTCTAATCACCTAACAAACTCCTCTAACGGTCTAATAAATTCTGTAACGGTCTCATCAACCCCTCTATAAATAAAGGACTAGGGATCCTTCAAGGATAAGTTCACAATTCCAAAAGTAGGGAAGACTTTGTCAATGAAAATTCTGTTAGTTCTCAAATGAGAGCTCTAGCTCTCACTCAGTCCGACTTCTCTAGTTCCACACAAATTCTCTTCTTGTGCTCTTCTACTCTTTTCCACCTACTGTTCTCAGGCTCAAAACTAACTTAAGTATTGGAGGGTCAAGAACCAAATGATTTTCATTCGATTTTTGACTTGTCTTGCAGGTCTTCTTGAAGCCATTCCAGATCGGATTGCTACCAACTTCCAGTTTGATTTTGTCCAATCCACTCCAGTCTGAGATTTTCAGCCTCGCAGTAATAGATTGGTGCTAGAAGAAGGGTCTTCCTTTGATTTTTCTTGTGAAAAAGATGGTAAAGGCACAAACACAGCAACCCTCTTCATCCTCTCCCCAAAGAGTGTTGGAGGCGCTACAACAACAATCGGTTACTGTTGATCTTCAACAGTTCAACTTCTTAATTCAGCAAGTTCAAGCTCTGACAGCAGCTATTCAAGAGCTTCACAAGAAGGAAGAGCAACAGCAAGAGAAAGCTCCTCCTCGAAAAACTGTCTCAGCACAGCCATCAACCAGCCCATCAAAATGAACACCACATTGATGATGAGGCTGACGACGAATCTGTTCTCAATTATACAAAATCTCAGAGAGAGGATGATCTGGAGTGCAAGATTCAAGATTTTAAGAAGCCTCTGGTGGAGATTCAGATAGGAGGTCGATCCCAATATAAAGATAGCTATCATCTTCGATCTCTTTTTTCTCAAGAAATCCTAAGCAAGTCGATTTCAAATCGGTTCAAGATGCCCATAATTGAGCCCTTTGATGACTTCACTGATTCGATGGATCATATTGAGGGCTATAGAGCCCTCATGGCCTTACAAGGGGCTTCTAATGCCCAACTATGCATTGCATTTCCTGCTATCCTCAAGATGGTAGTGAGAGTATGGTTTTTCAGACTCCCGTAAGGGTCCATTTCTTCTTTCGAGCAACTCAGGAGACTATTTGTTGCATATTTCGGTACTAACTGACCTCATCTGAGGCACACAGATAATCTATTTTTTATTTAGCAATAGTAGGGTGAAGACCTCCGAAAGTATGTAGTTCGCTTCAACGCAGCCATCCTGAAAGTGAAGAATTTCAATGAGATAATTGTCATGTTTGCTTTGAAGAGGAAACTTTGGAGCAATCACCTGATCTTCTCTCTGAACAAAAATTTTCAAAATACATATGACGAGATGCTCGACCGAGTACGAAAGTATGCTCAGGTCAAGGAAGAAGAAGCCATTATCAGGCAAGCCAAGAAAAATAATAAAAATGAGAAAAAATGATCGAGAGAAGATGATGGAGCTTAGTAGGATAGAGGCTCCAACCGATCTCAAAAAAATTTGAGGTCAAGAAGCCCACCTCGGTGTTTTGACTCCTACACTCCTCTGATCGCTCTCCAAGCATTGAACTTGATGGAAATTGAAGGGGAAGGATACCTCCGAAAACTTGATCCTATGAAAGCTCCATCAGAAAAGAGAGACAAAAAGAAGTATTGCTGTTTCTACCGGGATTGACCATGATACCGAGGAATGTAGGCAACTACGGGATGAAATAGAAGTCTTGGTGCACTGAGGTTACCTCGATAAATATGTGAGGTCAGGCAAAGCCATTGAATATCAGCCTCGGACAGAAGGCAGCTCTGAGGATCATAACCGACCAATGGTCGGAGTCATACACATGATATCTAGTGTCCCATAGAGCACTAGTGATCTATCTCCCAAAAGGCAAAAGATAGAAGAAATTATCTTTTTTTTTAGAATGATATAAAGAGAATTCAAATCCCGTATAACGATGCTGTTGTCGTCTCCATGACAATAGCAAAATATGATGTAAAAAAAATTTTGATTGATAATGAAAGCTCTGTCGATGTATTGTTCTATGATGTATTCTCAAAAATAAATTTGGTAGCCCAGCTAAAACAGATCGATACTCCTTTTGTCGGATTCTCAAGAAATTCAGTAGCTGTAGAAGGAGAAATTACTTTACCGATCACAGTGAAACATGAACCAAGATAGTCAATGATGCAGCTTACCTTTCTGATGGTGAAAGTTTCATCTGCCTATAATGCTATTCTTGGCCGATCCAATCTTAATGTTCTCAAAGCTATCGTCTCCACATATCACCTACTAGTGTGATTCCCGACTAAGGAAGAAACTAGAGAAATGCATAGAGATTAAGCAGTAGCTCGGCAATGCTTCATGATCGCCTCTAAGATGAAGCAATCCTCAAAAAATATACCAGTTGATGTACCAAATCCAATAGACGAGGTCGGAAAGAACCAAGGTGAACCTGCTGAAAAGCTGGAAACTATTCCTTTGGGCGATAATCCAGAAAAAATAGTTCAAATTGAGTTGAATCTTGAATCCGATCTGAGAGATAAAATGATCAAGTTTCTTCAGGCAAACACTGACGTGTTCGCCTGGTTAGCCTCCGACATGCCTGGTATTCCTGTCAATATGATCATTTATAAATTAAATATTGATCCGAGCTCCAGGCCAGTTCAGCAGAAGAAGTGGAGCTTTGCTCCAGAAAGATAAAAGGCCATTGATAAGGAAGTTGATAAGCTCCTGAAAGTGAGATTGATCAAAGAAGCTCATTATCCGAAGTGGATAGCAAATGTTGTTATAGTCAAAAAGGCTAATGGCAAGTAGAGGATATGTATTGACTATACCGATCTCAACAAAATTTGTCCAAAGGATAGTTTTCCTCAGTCAAGGATTGATCAGTTAGTGGATACCACTTCAGACCATAAACTCCTTAGTTTTATGGATGCTTTCTCAGGATATAACCCAATCAAAATAGCTCCTGAAGATGAAGAAAATACAGTCTTTGTCATCAAAAGAGAATTGTATTGCTATAAAATGATGCATTTTGGTCTTAAAAATGTAAGTGCGACATACCAGCATCTCATCAACAAGGTCTTCAAGCATTAGATCGATCAAAATATGGAGGTTTATGTTGATGATATGCTGGTGAAGAGTACTGAGGAAGATCGGCACATCATCGAACTGAAGGAAGTATTTGGAGAACTTAGAAAGTACTAGATGAAGCTGATTTTGAATAAGTGTGCTTTTGGAGTGATCTCAGATAAGTTTCTTAATTTTCTCATAAATTAGAGAGGGATAGAGGCCAATCCCAGGAAGATTCATGCATTGTTAGAGATGAAGTGTCCAACTACCACTAGAGAAATTCAGCCACTCACTGGACAAATAGCCGCTCTCAGTCAATTCATCTGTAGATTGACCAAAAAGTGTCTTCCATTCTTCAAGACACTAAGACAGATTAAAAATTTTAGCTAGACAGAAGAATGCCAAAATGCTTTTGATGATTTAAAGAGATATCTGGGCTCTGCACCTCTTCTCTCAAAGCCAGTTGAAGGTGAAGAGTTGTACATGTATATATTAGTCTCACCAAATGCTATCAGCACGATTTTTGTTCGAGAAGAAATAGGAATTCAAAGGCCGATCTATTATACAAGCAAGTTATTGCGAGATGCTGAGATCCGATACCAGAAAGTTGAAAAAATGATATATGCTCTGATTATGTAAGTTCGATGGCTTCGGTCTTACTTTCAAGCTCATACGGTTATAGTATTGACCGACCAGCCACTGAGATCGATATTATAAAGAGTTGATATGTCGGGTTAGATTGCTAAATCGGCCATAGAACTCAACAAGTTTGATATTCAGTACCGACCTCGATATGCAGTAAAAGACCAGGTATTAGCTAATTTTATTGTGGAGTGCACTATTCCTAATGATGGGTCAACTCCAAAAAATCTTGATGATAATGGCTCATTCTAGGTTCTGCATGTGGATGGAGCTTCAAATTCTCAGGAAAGTAGTACTGGTTTAATTCTGGCAAGTCTCGAAGATTTATTATCGAGCAAGCTCTAAGGTTCAACTTTAATGCTTCTAATAATGGTATCGAATATGAAATCTTGATTGCAGAATTGAAGATGACAAAAGAGCTCGAAGTCAAAAAGCTAAAAGTTTTTACTAACTTGCAACTTGTCGTCAAGTAGGTACGAGATTAGTTTGAGGCTAAAGACCCCATAATGTCTCGTTATTTGCAGAATATAAAAAAAACTATCTCAAAATTTCAAAGAGCTAGAAGTCCTACAAGTCTCAAGGTCGGAGAATGCCCGAGCTAATGTTTTATCACATCTTGCTACATCGGGATTTCTTGAGCTTAATCAAAATATTCTGATTGAGCAGTTAGAAAAGTCCAGCATTGAAATTCTTCCTATATTTCAAGTCAGTGATAAACCAAGCTAGATTGATCCCCTTATGGATTATATAACAAAAGAAATTCTATCCGATGATCCCATTAAAGCTAGAAGCATCAAAAGACAGGCTCCATAGTATGTTCTTCAGGGAGATCAACTATACAAAAAGTCTTATTCACTTCCTCTATTTCGGTGCTTGAGACCATCTGAGGCTAATTATGCACTTCTGGAGATATATGAAGGAATATATGAAAATCACCTGGGAGGCAGATTACTTGCTTATGAAGTGATTCGACAAGGTTATTATTGGCCTACCATCCAAAAAGATGCAGCCGACCTTGCTAACAAATGCGATCCGTGTTAAAGGTATGCTAACATCCAACATTAATCTACTGCCAAACTTATTTCTATTACTACACCATGACCCTTTGCAATTTGAGGAATGGATATATTGGGATCTTTTCCAATGGCAACAGGTCAAAGAAAATTTTTGATAGTTGTTATTGACTACTTCACTAAGTGGGTAGAGGCAGAACCTCTAGCCCAAATTATTGAGAAAAAGATGTAGAAATTTGCATGAAAATCAATGTTATACCGATTTAGTTTATCTCAGATAATTATTACTGATAATGGCCCGTAGTTTGACAACCTCAAGTTCAAAAAATTTTGTTCCAAACTTTATATTGATCATCGGTTGAACTCTATTGGCCATCCACAGTCGAATGGTGAAGCCGAAGTCACAAATATGACTATTCTCCAAGGATTAAAGACAAGGCTCACATAAGCAAAGGGATTATGGACTGAAGAATTTTATAATGTTCTATGGGCCTACAGGACCACATATCGGATTCCTACTGAAGAAACTCCCTTTAAACTCACTTATAGGACTGAAGTTGTGATTTCAATTGAAATTGGTCTATCATCCAATAGAGTCAAAAAATTTTATGAGGCAACGAATTCTGATCGGTTGAGAACCAACCTGGATCTTCTTGAGGAAACAAGAGCGCAGGCCCATATCAAAATTGCAGCATATAAGCAAAGAGTCATCAAGTACTATAATACTCGGATGAAGTCGAAGTCATTTCAGAAAGGTGATCTCATCCTGAGATGAGCTGAAGTTTCTAAACCCAACGAACAAGACAAACTTGCTCCAAATTGGAAAAGACCTTATCAAATCATTGATGTCATTGGCCTAGGAGCCTATAGAATTGAAAACCTGAATGGATCTTGTATTCCTCGCCCATGAAATTCTAAAAATTTCAAGAAATATTATCAATAAAAATACTCCAAGGAGTTCATTTTTGTACGTCATATATTGTATGAGATAATGAAAATCCAATCTTCAGATCGATAAAGCCCCGATGGACCAAAAAGGAGAAGAGATCTCTCGATCTATGAAAATTCGATCTCTGGATCGATAAAGCATCGATGGACTGAAAAGGAGAAAATTTTTTGATCTATAAAAATTCGATCTTCGAATCGATAAAATCCTGATGGGCCAAAAAGGAGATGAGATTTTTCGATCTATGAAAATTCGATCTCCAGATCGATAAAGCCCCAATGGGCCAAAAAGAAGATAAAATCTTTTGATCTATAAAAATTTGATCTTCGGATCAGTAAAGTCTCGATAGACCAAAAAGGAGATAAGATCTCTCAATCTATGAAAATCCAATCTCCAGATCAATAAATCCCCCATGGATGGAAAAAGAGATAAGATCTCTCGATCTGTGAAAATTCAATCTCTAAATCGATTAATCAAAAGGACTTATACTGGGTCGATGCATCAAAAGAAGAAGAAAGCAATAGGTCATAGGATAACAATAGGAGACTCAGAGTTCTTTGGAGCTGACTCTTCTTTGACTTGCTCTAGCTCCTTGACGACCTTAGCAATTGCAAGGGGCTCCATAGATGCAACCTCAGCATTAAGGGCTTCGATCGGAGGCACTGTAGTGATTGGCTCTGTGGCAATGACCTCGATATTCTTCACCACAGTCTCCTCCCAATCTACCACCTTAGTTGGTTCTTCGAATATTTCGACTGGCAATTCAGACTGCCCCTTTATACTCATGTCGATGGTAATCTTCGGAGTCACCTTAGAGATATCGACTTTGGGATACAGTTTCTTAACCAGATTCAGGCATTGATAGAACCCGTAGTCATATACCCCCTCTGAGCTTTCAACTACTTCCTCTTCAAATTCTTTGAAGGCTTCGTACAGCTCTATTGTCTTGGCTACTCTATCCCGTTCCTGCTTAACTTTGTCTTGTTCCTGCTTGACCTACTTCCTCAGGGCCTCTATAGCCTTCTCATGAGCCTCATTGGCCTTCATTGCTTCCTGCAGCCTTGGCTCCAGCTCCTTGTTCTTTTCGACCAATATGTGCAGGTTGAAGATGCACATCTCCTGCTCGTTTATTTACTACTAGAGATCTAGGAGATTCTGGTTCTTCTCTTTCAGTGACGTCAACTTCTCCTCGAGTTGAATCTTGAGGCTACCAGCCAGTTCGGACTTCTTCTTGGCTTTTTCTTCAGTAGCCTTCTTCTCCTCTTAGAGGATTATCAAGTTGGTGTCCATGGCTTCTTTATTTTTTAGTAGATAGGCCATATTTTCGTACATGACCCGAAAGTTGACAGCGACCTGCAGAATGAAAGTTCAGATCGATCATATACCGAAGAAGAAAAAAAAAGGATACTTACATGCACGAGATGCTCATAGCCATGATTTGTGATCTCCTTCAGTTTGTTCTTTCGACGTGCCTCCAAATCAACTGTCGACAGTACTGAATCAAGAAGATCATGATCTAACTGAGATCGCTCCAAAAGTGATATTTGCCCCGCAGTCTCTCCCTCAGCCGAAGTCGATGGGGCTACAGAGGCTTGTGGGGCCATGGAGGCATCGGTCGGCTTGCGGCTCAGCTCCTTGAGAGGAGGTGCAGGTCGAGAATCATTTTTTTTTCACACCTCGATTGTTTGGCGAAATGGAGGCTCAATTGATGGAGATCGAGAAGTACTTTATGGACCCCGAGAAGTATCCCTTCTCCCTAAGGTGGTGGGGGAAGAAGTGGCTGATGCAGATTAGGAAGGTGCCCGAGCAAGGGGAGGATCTACCCCTTTGACCCTCTTCGATGCGGGGGCAGCAATAGGTGGCTTTGGTTCCTCTTTTCTCTTTCTGTCTTCCAATCTACTCAGATTGAACCTCATTTCCACACCAAAGGGTTATATAGTTAGAAAAAATATGGTGATATAAAGGCAGAGAAGAGAAGCAAAAGAAAAAAATATCGGTTTTACCCCAAAGAAAGTATAAGCTAATACCAGCATTATACAATGCCTGATCATCGACCAGCCAAGATAGTTGGGCACTCTGATGGTAATCAAGACTGAATGAGCCACCTCATTTTCGGAGAGAATTTCATAATTGAAATTATACTTGGTGTCCAGAAGCCCCCAAGAGATCCTAAAACCCCATGGAATGAGAGCTCGGACAAAGAAAAAGCAACCTTTCCAGTCATGAATGGAGGAAGAAATGCTAGGTCCAAATTTATAATTTTTTCTAGATGAGAAGTACCACTAACCCTTCTCACTCGGATGTCTTTTCAAAATGATCAAAGATCTGAACAGAGAGATCCTAAGTTCTATATGCTGGGAGCTGCACATTATTATGAACACTATTATCATCCTAATGGCATTAGGGGTGACTTGAGTAGGGTGAGTCCTATAAAAATCAAAAACATTATAGAGGAAGGGATGTAGTGGAAATCGAAGTTCAGATCGAAAGACTTCATTGTAGAAGGCTATGCAGCCTTCGGGAGATTCAGAAATCCGACCTTTCGGATCGGCACCACTATCTCATATTCATCGAGTATATCATACTTCTCCTGCAGATTCATCAAGTTCTCCTTGGTTAGAACAGATCCCTCCATTTCTGGATCGAGATAATCCGTGAGACCACGTACAAGGGATTCTCCATGCTGCTCCAAACTTCCCTCATCTATGGGATCTATATCATTGTTCCCCTGAGAAGGGTTTTCTATTTCAAAACCCGAAAAGGGCTGGGTCGACCAGATCTCCAGGCCATTAATGACCTTCTTCCCCTTTCTACCTCTAGCAGACATATTTTTCTTAAAAAATTTTCTAAGGAAAAATGGATAGGGGGAAACAAGAACAACTGAAAGATAAAAAGGGGACTATTCGGTGGCTCAAAGAAAAAATAGATGAAGAAAGGGCCAATACCTAAAGGCAAGGGATGAAATCTCTCCCAAAGATGAGGAAAAATTTTTTTCTTCCCCTGCTCTTGCGAACCCCCTCCGACGACTGTTGAATGCAAGGAGACCCTCTAGAGATAATCCAGTAGCACCTCTGCAAGAAAATGACAGAAACGAATAGTTGCTGGGGGGCAGAAACTTTTTATAAGTGAATCAACGGCTCAGATCAACTAGCCTTATTGCCAACTTATGACATTTGGCACCGATCTAATGGCCTTGTCGGATGGCTGTTCAACGCACCATCATCAGATTTAGCCACAATAGACCGATCTGCGAGTAAGCTAATCGGTTATTGACAAGTGGCACATGCTTATTTGATATTTTCAAACCGTCCTTTCAAATAATGATGGTGGGAAGATTTGGCGAATTATTTCTTAAAAGATCAGATCTCTTCGTAATCCATCGAGCAATGAATTTTGATCTTACCGAAATATGATGCATTTATATCTAACGGCAGAACCGATGATTCAACAAGCCCCAAAGGGCAAAGATGAAAATCTAATCTTCAGATCGATAAAGCTCCAAAGGGCACAGGTGAAATTCGATCTTCAAATCGATAAAGCTTCGAAGGGTACAAGTAAAATTCGATCTTCAGATCGATAAAACCCCAAAGGACATAGATAAAATTCGATCTTCAGATTGATAAAGCCCCATAGGGCATAGGTGAAACTTGATATCTAAATCAGTAAAGCTTCGAAGGGCACAGATAAAAGCTCGATCTCCAGATTGATAAAATCCCAAACAGCAAAAGTAAAAAGCTCAATCTTCGAATCAGGCATTTCTATTTTTCATATCCGATATGATAACTATCACCTCGAATATAGAAAGTGGGGGGCAAAATATTGGTACGCTAAGCCGACCCCAAGCTATGTGGCATCATCACATGAGATCAAAGAATATCGATCTCAAAGTACCGAACAACTGTACATCAAGCTGCTTACAAATGGTAAGGTCAGATTATTACTGACCTAAAGCAAAGTATCTCGGTGTCTCGTATATCAGGGACATCAAAAAGCTCGGGTGGTAGTGATCGAGCTCCTTTATCTCACATCAGTATTCCACCGAAGTCAACCACTATAGCAACAATCACCTTATGAAAGTCCCCCGTGGTCTCCATAGCTAGGCCATGATCTTGCATACAATTGGCCACGATCTCATATATAGTTAGCCGATATAGTTAAGTACGACCTCACTTCCAGCTAATACGTATAGCTGCACTCCAGCTCACTTACAGATGGCTCTAATTACCTAACAAACTCTTCTAATGGCCTAACAAACTCTGTAACGACCTTATCAACCCCTTTATAAATAGAGGACCAGAGATCTTTCAAGGATAAGTTCACAATTCTAAAACTAGGGAAGATTCTATCGATCGAAATTTTGCCAGTTCTCAAACGAGGGCTCTAATTCCCACTCAGTCCGACTTCTCTAGTTCCACACAAACATTCTTGTGCTCTTCTACTTTTTTCCACCTACTGTTCTCGGGCTCAAAACTGACTTAAGCATTGGAGGATCAAAAATCAGAGGATCTCCTTCTAGTTTTTAACTTATCTTGTAGATCTTCTTGAAGCCATTTCAGATCGGATTGCTACCAGCTTCCAACTTGATTTCATCCAATCTGCTCCAGTATGAGATTTTGAGCCTTGTAGCAACAATATGTATAACTTCCATACTCCTATCCAAGTGGAAATTATCCATATTGTATTTTAAGCAACAGTGTAATATTTGTTATGGTAAGCACCCTTCACAATTTTTGTAAGAACAAAAATTTGATAATACCGTACTTAGGACAGCTGGACAATGAGGATACTTGCAAAAACTCCTTTCTCCATCCCGACATCGGGGTTTTCAAATATTGAGATACTAATCATCACAGTAAACTACAAATATATAAAGATCTTGATTCATCTCAATCAAAATAGAATAATATTTTTCAGAACAAGGAAATGTTTGGCTATATTTGTTGAAATATGAGAACTAGCTTTTGATATCTCAACAAATATAGTAATAAATATTAAGCACTTATTTATTTTTTTTAGTAACAAGCACTTATTTATTTTTTTTAGTAACAAGCACTTATTTTTTTGGTAATTAGATTTTTAACACTTTTTTTTGATAATTAGAGTTTTAACACTTTTCAAAATTTGATGTTGGCATTGGTTTGTTAGAATCACTCATTTAAGGTAGTAAAGAACAAAAAATTCTTGGCTGAAACGTTGGTGTATTGGTCAATATCTTGTGATGTATGATTTTATATTGGCAAAAATAATGAAAACTGAAATTTCAGCTATATCATATCAAACACATATCGGAGCAGTAGAGATACCTCATGTGGCATCACTCTTTCTTCACTTGCATGAACTTGTAAGAAATTATGTTAAACAAATTGAGGGATTTTATTAGAAGAATGTGAAAGATTAAAGGGCTTTTTAGTGTAAATCCTCCTAAATATTCAAATTTATGCAAATATCTTTTCAAATTAATATTTGCATGTATATCCTCATAAAATACTTATTTTGCATATATATCTTTTTTTCTTATTCTTTGTATATGTACCTACATCACCTAATGCAATTAAAAACTTAAAGATTTAAAATTAAAATAACTAAAATATCCTGATGGACAAATATGCAAAAAGAATAATTTATAAGGATATATACATAAATAGTAATTTTATGAGGGTATTTACATAATTTGAATATTTGGAAGGATATACATGCAAAAAATCCTAAACATAAATATACCTCTCTTGATTTGTTGATTCTTTCTTTATATTAATGGAAGAAAAATTAATATACACAACTAAAATAATGAATATACTTAATTTATTGACTTATATGGATAAAAAGATCTTTTTATCTAATGATATATTAAAATTATTTTATCTAGAAATAGATAGATTGCAACCATCCATGTTTCTTCTAATGTATAACAATATATTTTTAAGAAAGTGTCAACCTAATATTAAATGGATTGTTTGTACATTTACACAAAATAGATATAGTGGTGGTTTTGGGCATTATGTAATAATGAGAATTTGCAATATGGGTTTGGGCTTTATACCAAACAGTCGACGAAGTTTGCATTGTCGAGTATTTTACCGGAGTTTGCTTTGCTAGATGAAGGAAGACTAAGCAAATCTCCTTCCTTGACTTCTCCATCATTCTTGAGCTTTTAGCTTCGATATTCCATAAGTAGAGTGGAGGTAAATAGTGTTAGAAGAGTGCAACATGGTGTTAGAAGAGAGCAACGTAATAAGTGGGACATTACAGTAGATTCCTTATTTTGAAACATTTGGAAAGCATAAGAAATGCCAACACCATCATTTTTTGAAGCCAAGAAGGGATTATTGGAGGATGCGATTAAGGCTTGGTAGTCACATGTATGAAGCTGGCTCCTTTTCTAGAAACTATGAAAAGCTTTATAGGAGGAAACTATACTAACTGTTAATCTCTATTAATCCCCTTGCTGTTAGTAGCCTCATTTTAGTTTACAATGATTTTTATCATTCTTTTCCCCGTTTACTTCCTCTCTCCCTTTTCTTTGTCCAAAAAAGTTCTTGTATTTATTTATTGAATGAACGAAGTTTTAATAAATCATCCTACCTTTTCCTAAAAACAAAATGCAATATAGAATTAAAATATATAATATATATTATATAATATCATCTTGTTGTTATGTTATGTAATCTATTATTACATTATAAAGTAAGAGAATCTAAATCCATCTAGATGAAATAGATAAAAATTAAATTAAATTTTTTTCTATATATACCTTCATAAATATTTAAATTTACATGAATACCTTCATAAAATTGCTATTATGTATATATCCTTATATTTTTTTTACATATCTACCCATTAAAATATTTTAGTCATTTGAATTTTAAACTGTTATTTTTTTGATAGTATTAGATAATGTGGTACACATGCAAAAATAAAGAAAAAAAGACATATATGCAAAATAAGTATCGTATGAGAATATATATATAAATATCAATTTGAAAAGGTATTGACACAAATTTGAATATTTAGGAGGATATATATACAAAATACACAAGATTAAAATCAATATGATAAAAACTCATAATACAGTAAAGATATTAAAAAAATATTATTATTATTATTATTTTACTTATGGAACTCAAATCACTGAAATCCCAACTATATGCCTACTTCCTACTTCCCATAATTTACTATTATATCATTCATTCACTTTGCCACATTAACTTCTGACAGTATCTGAAGAAACGCATCCATCAAATCAGCACCTATAATACAAAATGTTAATGAAAAAAAAATGCTACAGACACATCTAAACATCCGATTCAGCAAGATATCTTGCATTTTCTGTTCAAAAATTGGATTTATGAATTCAACAAATTGCTTTAGAGTGTTTACAAGCAATCCAATAATTTGATGCAGATATGCTCGTGGCCTAAAAGAAGCTGTCACAACATGATCATCAAATTAACTAAAAACAATTGTTGAAGAACAGATAATTTTGCAAAGCACACTTTCTCCAGAACAAATAACATGATTCCTGATCAAAAGGAAATTAACCAGAGTAATATTTGATACCCGAAACATGCAAGGCCCCCTCCTTGAGCAGATAACTGACGCACAACCATCACCCCCTTCAACCATGGAATACAACACAGCTTATTGGAAAAGAAGCTAAAACATGCCATATTTATTATTTCATCTCTCACAACTCAAAGATTATGCAATAAAGAGAAGCTTCTCAAGATATAAGAAACCCAAGGATCAAAATGTGGTAACCAAACTCAGTAGCTGCATGTAGTCAAACTCGTACCGCTGTCTCATTTCACAGGCACCCAAAAGGTGCGTAGCAAAATTATTGTCCACACGAGAATAGTCAACTAACACACTCTGCATTGTCATCTGGCACTGGATACTTGATAGGCACTTTAATGTTTTCATGCTTGTCTTGAAGCTGACTGAAATTTCCCTTAATCATGAAGAGCTGAGAGTGGTGGTGCTTGCAGTAAACTTTGCCCTCATGTGCGACATAATTAGATGGGCTGATCACACAACCTCCATGGCTACACTTGAAGCATGGTCTGTGGCATGAGGTGCCATCAACAGCTACCTGAAAATAGGGAGAGCATACCAAGTAAAATTTGCTGCAGATCCTAAGGATGCAGATATACACGTCACATATCGGTCATTTTATCAAAGCAAGATAGAAAAGCTCCCCTTCCCACCCCAACCAAAAAAAAAAAAAGAACAAAGAAAAAGAAAAAAAAAAAAAGAAAACCAAAATGGTCAATAAAACATGTGATGAATTTTCAGTTGTTACTGATGCCAGATGGCGCCTCACAACACACAAATTTCAACTGTATTCATAGCAGGGTACATAACCATCACATAAATCAACTGGTATTGGAAAGTTAACAGGAACACCTCAACAGACACATGCACATGCACGCACGCACACTAGGTAGAGCTTATCACAGCATTGACAAAACTTCTGAAAATATTTCTTGGATGATAAATAGATACTGACATGTAACTTGTAGTGAAAGGGATGATTTACCAGTTAACATGCCATTTGTTAGGAAAATGGATTCTAAGATAATCATGAAGTTGTTTCTTTAGTTTAGCTTATTTCCCCTAATTTTGTTCCGATGTATTTATAATTTTTAGTTACTTATACTTTTAGTATTTTACAATATACTCCGCAAAGATGGTTGCCTAAAGCCCCTTTCTGGCTAGGTTCTTTGCAATCTCCTTGTCATCTGCACACTTTGTCCACCTATGAAAGCACTAGATATATGGTCGAATACAAAGCAACATAATGTATTTCCTCTGAAAGAACTCCAAATAAATTAAAATAACACATTCTAAATATTAAAATTTACTATAAATGTTAATAGCAGTATAAAAGTTTCACCTGGAACTACGATTCAAGCTTGTTTTGAACATTCAAAGCACTTTTGAATATCCCCCCCAATAAAGCTTCTTTTCAATGAAAAATTAGTTAACAGTTCCAAATGAAGAGGATGAATTTCCTACATTAGATTTTCATGTATTGATACCCATAATTTCTGTGCTGCCGATGATAAGTGTTGGTGTGGTGAATGTAATTTAGTATGCTTAAAATGTTGGCTCCTGGTCAACATAAGCACAATACATGATACCATGGAAAAAACCTGAGACAACAAGATGGGATTACAAAAGGGGCAGGAAAGTCTTATCTTAACCACTTATGCCAGTGTAATTTATTAGACCTACCAATCAAGCAGAAAGGAGAAACGCTCTTCTACCAAGTTTGCAAAACAAAAGGGAAAATTATTACCCTATGTGGGTTCCACAATTGCATATCCCTTGAAAGTTCAATTATGATGCTTCAAAAGAATGATGTGATTTTACTGATATGAGAGTGTGAAGCCTCCACCAGCTGCAAGAATTCATATATTAACTAATTTATCTTACAAATGACAAATGTGATGATTGGAAAGATCATGTGCATGCAGGATAGATTAAAATACATATTACTACGTACAAGGTGAGGATCACGATATTTAAGTATTAAATTGAAAAGACACCACAAGGATCGTATATGGGACTTCATTACCATCTATCAAGGTGCCATGTGAGTAGAATGATTCAAGGACAAAGGTACTGGCATAGCAGGGACACCAAGATTATCAATGGATGGATGGGGTGAGCAGAACTGATACCGTCAAAAGCCAACACCATTAAAGAGAGGTGGTTCTTTTGGTCATTGGGGTGAAAGTTCAACTACATCTAGTAACTACTCTCAGTAACCAATTGCTTAGGAACATTACTATGACATCTGTACTGCCTTTGGATTGTATAACAGCTAGTTGACTAGGTTGTAGACAAGCTTGGCTGCCTGTTTTAGGGAGTCCTTGTTGTAACGGAACAATCTTTGAGGATGGGCATAATGGAAAAATGGCTAAAAAACCAGCAGAAAAGTTTAGAGTTACGTCAGATTCCTAACAAGACTTGAACTCATAAAGAACTGGCCTACAGTGACCAGCTACTACAGAACGTTGGAAGCTATTACTCAAAAGTATTGGACAGCATCTTTTCGTATAACGAAATCCTGATTTACTCATAGGTTATCTCAATAGAGTCAAGCAGCCAATATCTATTAGGATCTTCCTTAGGTGGAGCATTAAAATGAGTGTATTATATTATGTATGTGTAGAAACATTGGAGTATTGGACACACATTATACATGCAGTAGGGATCCAAATCTGTGACAGTACTAGAGATTAGATTTGTGGATTGTGAACTACAAGGTTGCAAATAGTTAGTTTCAAATAAAGCTCCTGATCTTTTATGTTAAAAGATTTGATACAGAATTTATTTTCGAATCCCAGAAAATATGGTCTTTCCAAACAGAATAGCATTTTTGTATAGGTTCCGACCCAGACCGGGTGGTTCAATGCAGTACGGCGTACATTGATCTGAAAATTTTCTATCAATACTTGCTATATATAAGAGACTACAAGATAGGTGACGTTCCTGTGTAATTAACTATGGGATATGAAGCACTGTGCTATTATCTAGTGGTGCTTAAATTGTAAGGCAGAATTAGAATCAATTGTTCATATGAAAATTGGTACTATGCATAATATTTTCGTAGAACATAAGAGAGATAATAATGACAATGCTACCATGATGTTAAGAGGAAAGAAGTGAATGTGTTCAAGGAAGCCTAGAAGAAAAATAAACTGAAAACAAAGCGATGCAAACTAGTAAATTTTAGTCATATGCAGCAAGATCTTGAAAAACCAAGAAGAGCTGAGATTAGATTCAAGTGGAAGCTAACATGAGTTGAAGAAATTTTGGATAATGTGTAGGGAAAGATAATAACAATGTCCACTATAGAAGTAGTTATGTCCTTGGATAGAAGCATTTTGTAGATCAGGATTGGGATGTGTTTAGATGTCATACAAAATAATGGTATTTGTGATTTTGTATATTTCGTTGAATTAGAAGTTATGATTCCATGCAGCTGGATGTTTGGTGGTGTAAAAAATTCAAAAAAGAAAATGTATTTGAACTTCTTTTGACAACCAAACACTTTGTAAAACTTTCCAACTATTAGAACCCAAATAAATCAAGGGAAGGGACAAAACAACAAATTGAAATTTAAAGACCTCAAATAGAATCCTCATTAAAAGCCACTTACAAGTAAATGGGAGAATATTTTATAGTTAAGTTAAATTCTTGCGATGCAAACTACCAACACTCTGTTGCTTGGTTCGCAACCGGAATCAGAATGGAAATTAGAATGACCAAATCCCCCAAAATATTGGGTTCATGATCGAAATCGAAATTGGAACGAAAATTTGAATCCATAGGGGAGAGTAAGAATTGAGTTTTAGGTAGATTGGGCCATTCCCATTCCATCCCAGAATCGAAATAGAATTCCCTCCAACCAAGCTGCTGAAATGGGAGTCACCCATTCTGATTTCCATTCCAGACCTTAATTTCCCCAACCAAGCAACCCCTTACAGTTGGTCAAGGGGCCCAAAAAAAATTGTACCAAAAAGAAAGGGGACCAACAAAATGAATGCAAATTGGAAGATGACAAACAAATCAATTTCAATAACATATATCAGCTTGCAATCATTATTATCAGTCTCAATAATTGGAGTATACAAGACAACCCATGAAACAGATTAGCATGCAAACTTATGATGCCACATATTGACCAAGGTTTTAAGTCCTATAGAGACAGGGGCGGCATCCCCATCATTAGATCTCGTTCCTATGAGAGAACGGACCAGGATGGAGGGCTGGGACGTCGAAACCCATCCATGCATAGAAAGAAAAGAAAAAAAGAAGAAGAAAAGAAAAAAAATGGAAGGAAGAAGAAGAAAAAGGAAAGAAAAAAAAAGGAAGGGAGAAGATAGAAAGGAATGAAAGAAGGAAGAAAGGAAAGAGAAAGAAAAAAAGAAAAGAAATACAGAAAGGAAGGAAGGGATAAGAAAAAGAAAGAAAGTAAAAAGGGAAAGAAAGAAAAAGAAAAAAAGGAAGGAAGAAAAAAAGAAACAAAGAAAGCGAAAAAAAGAAAGAAAAGAAGAGGATAGAGACGAAGGTACCTACCTCGACCGGGATGGCTGCTGGGATAGGGCAGGACAGCACTATGTCCGATTCCATGGCGAGACCAACACACCCCCATCCACAGGATTTAAAATCTTGATATTGACAATGTAATTAACTATGCAATATGCAAAAGCAAATTGAGCTGTACATGCTTATTTGCTCTCTGATCCATGTGAAGCATGTTAACCTCTTTCTAATTTAAGAGTTTCAATGTAAATGAAGTCATGAACTATACATGTTTGCAGCACCGGTAATCGTCTGTAACTTTTTCCAAACATATTCAACACATTGGGAACTGGATCTAACAATCCAATAAGATGTCTTAAATCATAATTCCCGTGTGATTTTTTTGAATATAGGTTATTACAAAAAAAAAAAAAAAAAAAATCCAAGACCAGCATTGAAAATTGTCCAGTTTACTGCCGGTCCTGATATTTTTTAGGCCTGGGGCCAAATAAAAAAAAAATTTATTAAAAATTAATATATTTTAAATATTAATTATTCATAGCAGATTGAAAGAGAAGGATTGAAGAGATTTACTTGATTTTTTGACGGATTTTGATCTGATTTTTGACATCCAAAATAAGGAAGAATCACCGATGGACAGCAGAATAGGATGAAAAGATCGGAGACGGAGGAGGCGGGGGAGAGGAGCTACAGATTGTGAGAGGGAGAAGACGTTTGGTTTATCCAAAAAAACCGTTGGGGTGCTGGGGCTCGGGAGAGGAAGAAGGCATTTGATTTACCCAGACAAAAAAAAAAAAAATAGGGGTCTGGGGCGGTCGCCCGCTTTGACCCGCCCCAGGGCCGGCCGTATTACTTATATCCCTTTCACAGCACCCGACTCCTAAAGTTAATTCCGTTTGACAAACCACTGAGATTATAAATTTTCAGCACTTTACAGCCCTCAGCCTAAGCATGTGGGAGAATGCAGGAATCTACAATAATCCATGGCTATCTCGACTTCACAATATATACAGGCTATATATTGTGAAGAGAGTGAAGAGAGAAAAAATGCACATACATGAAACCTATATGCCACCAGCAGATGCAACTCCATAGAGGAAATTGAAAAAAAAAATGTTTAAAAGAAAATTTATTGACAATTTCTTTTTAAAAGAAAGGAGTTCTAAATTCATTAAGAGTCTAGCAGAGAAGGACACATGAATGTAGCATATTTAATGTCCCATATATTATATAAATAAATAGATAATGCATACCTTCTCAATCGGGTAAACAGTTTTCTTGCAAACCACACACTTGTCCTGTGTCCCAACAAACATACTTGAAAATCTACTGTTAGCATTGCTCTGCAAAAGATAACCCATAACTTAATTCAAATGATACAATGGACAAACCCAAAAAGAATGTATAAGTGAAAAAGGGGACAAGCAGCCTGATTAAAATATATGTGGCAGAATACCTCATGACCACTAGATCGGTCCGCCCTAGCAGATCTCGGAGCATCTAGATTGGCAAAAGCACTGCTTAAGCTCTAAACATGTAATTGCATTGCAAAACTGAAAAGAAGGCTGCAAGCATAACTTTCCATTTTCCTATTTTCCAAGAATAGAAAACACAAACTTTGTTTCTACTATTTTAAATTTTCAAAAACAAAAATTTGTTTGCTGAAGTTGACTATTGTTATTTTTTTTGTAAACATAAAAGAAGAAAAAAGAATCAGCCCCTCTTCCAACCTTTAGTGGCAGCAGTGGTTTTGTTGGCGGTAGCAGCAGTGGCTGCAGTAGTGGTGGCGGTAACACAGCAGTGGCAGTGGTGGCAGTAAGGGTAGCAGCAAAGGCAGCAGCGGTGGCAACAACAGTAATGGTAGCGGACAGGGCACTGACTTCACTAAAGTAAGATTTTCCTTTTTTTTTTGTTTTTATTTTTTTCAGAAATAACAATATCAGTTTTTTAAAATAAGAAATAGAAATAGTAGATTCAAACATGTTATCTTTCTAGGTTTTTGTGTTTTTATTTCCAAAAACAGAAAACAGGAAATAAGAATCGCCAAACAAGGCCAAAAGCTACCTTCAAAACTTTTATCTAAGCTGCCAGTCATCTTAAAAAGTTGGTCATAATGGGGTTTGCAGTACAGAACGCCATCGATGGAGCTATAATTGCTGAGCTGCATCATTAAGCATCAAAAAGTTTCATTTAGTCCAATAGCATAAGATTACAGATGCCTATATCTATGTATCTATATGTATGTATCAGTACAGAACGCCATCGATGGAGCTATAATTGCTGAGCTGCATCATTAAGCATCAGAAAGTTTCATTTAGTCCAATAGCATAAGATTACAGATGCCTGTATGTATGTATGTATGTATGTATGCGTATTGTTTTCTTTGTACTCAAAACATGTCATGTACCTCTCATGAGATTGAAAGACATGAATATATTTACAAATATGTTATAGTTATGAGTAATTAAACTTCCCCTGAAACTTCAAATAATAGAACATCAAACCCCTGATAAAAACAGCAAATTGGACAATTGCCTCAGTGATTATAGTTACAGTATTTTGTGAACAAACAAATGAAACCCACTTATCTAAAGGGCCAAACTGATATATTTAAACCACCATGAAAGCATATCATTCAGTTGCTTTACTGTTCAATATTAATCACGCAAATGCAGTACAACCCTTTGTAGAATTCAATGAGCTGCCAATATGCCCAATTTGCTAGCTCGAGGCTACCCTTGTCAAAGAAAGATATCAATTGCTATCCTTTAAGCATGTCTTCTTGAATCCACTAATTTGTTCTTTCATAGTAAGGGATAATTATGCAATTCATAATGAGAAAATTAAGAAACAATGGCAGTTTCTTTTCCATGATGTAACTTTTGTCAAGCATCAAATAGCATGAACAAGAAAAAGAAACGAGATGGAAAGAAGTTATCTGGTGGCATAGACTCTTATTCTACATATTTATTATGTCTCGCTTTAACACTCTATCGAACATTTTAAGAACTATTTAAAGTGAATCTTCATCAATAAAAAAAATTATGAGAAACTCTACAACACTGTCCCAAGATAAGAGAGTCTCCCTGTTAAATCAGCATGTGTTAGTTAAAGCACTGTAAGGATGTCTTCCCCGCATGGAGTTTACTTGCAAATTCAAAAATGGTGAAATTTTATATTCATTAAATTTGCAACAAGTTACCCCCATATGCATGTAGCCAATAATCTAGGTCGATATTTGTTTTGAGAAAATATGATTATTTTTCCTTGTCCTGCTAGAACTAATATGTAGAAATGACAAATTTGCCAATGCACACATTAAGTATTTTCTTTTATACAAAGGAATGAGATTTAATCATCCTGAAACTGTCCTTTTCGCAACTGCATCTTGACCAGATCATAATAGGCACAACGACAATTTACTGTAATGTATAGAGTTCAATAGTAGGTCTATATATTGGTGGCCTAATTTTAGAATCCAGTCCTATAGAAAATTCACCATTTGGGGCCTAGTCCAGCAGCTTGGTCCCTTCTCCTCATGGAGAATGTCTGAGGTCCAACTAATGTGTTGCATATCTTTTTCTCAAGATTAAAAAAAAAAAAAAAAATTCACGCACTATATGCCTAGTATTTTTAACTTGCATCATTGCAGAGACCAGTGGAACTTGATATATGCCCCAAGTATGATCAAAATAATGATGATGAGTGCCTAAAACTTTGAATGGAAGGTCAAGGAAACAATGGAGTGGGTAGTGGAATGCTTAATGCAAAGCATAAAAGATTGGTTAAGATGGATAGTTATCTAGAGCTAGCAGGTTGTGAGGCCATGGCATGGTCAGAAGACCTATTGAACCCACCCAAATCAGTTGCTTGACCAATTAGACTGGAATAATCTATCTAGGACTCAAATTAGAGAACAACAACCACCGCCTCACTACCACCAAAGGCCCCATGCTATCCCCTCTTTCAAAAGAAGAATAATCTGTGAATGCTTGGTGGGGAACAAAAGCAATAGCACTGAGAAACAGGCACAACCATTATAAGATACTTTATATGCTGCATATAATTTCTGTAGGTCATATATTCTGTTTGCCTCATGTACCTTTCTCCATATGACCTGAGACTAATTGAGTGCAGACTAAACAAGGGATCAAAATCTGAATGCATGTTCATTGATGATTTGCTCCTAACAAAAAGTTCATAATCTCTTGGTTATGGATAACTATCCTTGTAACCTATTAATAACTGCTAAGCAAATATTGTTTTTTTTTTTTGGCCTGTGCAAGAAAAGGAGGAAATTCATCAATTGCAGCTCTGTAAGATACTCATCAACATTGGCTCCCTTTATAATGTAAAACAAATCGGAAATTAAATGAGTGACTATTTGATTATTTCCTTCAAGCAACTATTAGCATGACAGGGATTGAATAATGGAGAACAAAATTGCCCATGAAAATTGCAAAAAGGACACTTGCCTTTTTTTCTTTTTCTTTGTACTCTTACTAGCAATTCTATAAAGCTTCTCACAGCATCACCTAAATTACCAAACCAATTTAAACATTCAAGCATGTCTGCCAATTTGTCAGCTTTCTTTCACAAATTCGCTCATAAATTTCCCATGGAATTTAAGTGAAGATTTTTCTAAAAAATAATGCTTGGAAACAAGAGAAGGGATTGAATTTGTCGAGTAGAGATCCAACTGAAACAAGGGGGAAAGATCCATGATAAATAGCATATAAGAGCAACCGGTTTCCCCAAACAATTAAAGAAAGGCGCAATCCAACTGCAGCAAACAAGAGAAAGCAAGACATGATTAGATAGTTATCAAGAAACATAGTAAAAACTAGATAAATCAACAAAAAAGAGTTAAGTCAAATAAACAAAAGTAAACAAACAATCAACTACAGCATCCGTGAGAGCTCCATTGTCTCCAATCTAATACACAACGGCGCATACATCTCCTATCAGATCCCTTCTTTGAGAACAGGATCAGAAAGGGAAAAGGGAGAAATTCTAACACCATGAGAAAAAGAAATAGATCAAAACCAAACAAGACGAAGAAAGGGGGGAGCAAAGAAGATTAGATGATCATCAAGAGTCCACTTAAACTAAACCAGTCCAGCAATCACTGCACCATTTAGAACTCAAGTAGACCATCTTAAAGAAAAGAAAACGTTTGACAATACTAGAAGCCAAGTGGCAGACCGGCAGGAGATCAGAAGAAAAACCAGGAAGACCAAAGCAGGCTATAAAGATAGCGGAAAAGTGAAGAAAAAGGGAGGAATGAATTACCCTGAGGGTTCCCTTGCAGTGGTGGCAACGGAAGCAGGCCTTGTGATAGATCCTGCCGTCGGCGGTGAGCTGATCCACCAAGTATACCGTCTTCTCGCACGCCTTGCACTTCTGGGTCGTCCTTCCAAACGCCCCCGACGCCATCTCTCTCCTTCCCTTAACTCCTCTTCAAAAGATAATACGAAAAGCCAGAGAGAGAGAGTGTTTGTGGTTCGCGGAGGAAGATGAAGGAAGAAGAAGGGAACGGGGGGAGGAGGAGGCGAGGCGGCTATTCTTTTGTTTGTCAGAAAAAGAAACAGCTCGGCAAGGCGGTCCGAAAAATAACGGCAGCATGCGAGAGTTGGTGGTGGCGGTACGTTGGTTTTCGCAAAGCAAGTGTTCCCGACCAGATTGTAAATTTGTAATCACAGATGCTTTGACTGGTTCGCCGTGCAGCCCACAATTATTTTTTTATTAATTATATTTAAAATTAGATGGTCCGTTTGCACCAAATTTTTAATTTATTATATGACAGTGTTAATGGTATCATTATAAATATATTTCGGTACTGTTAAAGTTTATTGTTCCATAAGCAATATATTTTAATGATCTCAACATTATTTTGTTCATTCATTATTAAAATTCATCGTCAAATATGTAATAAAAATTTAATTATTAAAATCATCTAATATTATAATTAGAGTTGATCATGAGTTAAATTTCAAATCTAAATTTTATTTATTTTTAATTAAATTTTGAATTGAATTTATATAAAATTTGACATCCTTTTGGATCAAATCCAGTTCATAATCAGATCTAAAATTTATAACGTACAGAAGGAAAAAAAAAATTTGACATACTCTGAGCCAAATCCAGCTCAAGATCAGATTTAAAATTTATAATATATTGAAGAAAAGAAAAAATCTTACTTGCACATTCGTTAGAGTCAGTATTAATGATGAGAATTCTTGTACAGAGACTGAGCTTTAGTGGAGTTCTCCATTATTACGTAGGCAACGGTATTAATAACGGATATATTAACAATTAGAGTTATAAACCGGTCATAATTTAAGTTCATTATTTAATATATAATAAAAAAATATTTATTTAAATTTTTTATTTATTATAATTTATTATTTTATTATATTATATTTTAGGAATACTTAACCAGAGAGGAAAAAAATCATACTCCGACACTCCGTGCATCGTCTGGGGTTACGTGCGTTCCTCTGTTTTTTTTGGGGGGAAGGATGGTCGGTAAAGTTTTTAGGTTTAGGATGGTCCAAAAGGAAAAGCGGCTTGCCATTACAAGGTGTCGGTGCTGCATGGGCCCGCATAAACTACCCGGGAATGCTGCACCCTATTTTGTCCCCATGATGAACTAGCTCTATGATAAGGCTTTGTACATTCACATATATGTACACTCTCAGCACATTGAGTGATATATGATACAACATATTGACCATGGAAGGTATCTGTGAGGTTACATTATTGATGGAAGGTTACCGTTGACGTAATAATTAATGAGCACCCTATCACACGAGATAGCTTCTTTAGGGAAGTGTTGATCTGCAGGTTCTACCTCTCTAGGATGCCTTTGTGGTGCTGGAGTTGTCTTCCTACGACAAGGATTTGAGTAGCTCAGGACCATTGGTGCAATATCACAGGCTTTAAACTAAAGATTAATAGTTATAAAGTCACTGACTTGGAAGATTAGTGGGAAGGAAGAGGCCATGACTGCCTTTCTCCCCGTTAAAGCCCTCGAGAAATAACGGGAAGCCTAAGCTACATTATGCCGATGCGAAAAATTTAAAATAGCCTTATGATCTCCATTTGATAGACAAGTCTTCTTGGAACATCCTATTCCTAAAATTGGACGATGATGCTACACCCCATCCTTAAATAAGGATAAAAAAAATACTAAATTATAGCTAAGCTGATAATCGGCTCACATTTAACTCAATCAACTTCTCAATCTACTATCACAAGCATTTCAAAATAACTTATCACTTCTCAAAATCAAATCAGAATTTCATTCATCTCACTATCCTCTGTACAAACTAGTCAATATAATATACATTTAACATTTACTGATTTTTTACAGCTTAAACACTTATAATATATTTTAAAATATATTCTTTCTATAAGCTAATATGAACAGTCTTTACTAGTATGAGTACTATTAATACAACTTCTATGCTGAGCTACAGTATTTTAATCTGTTAAAAAAAAATAATATAATGAGACTAGAGTCCCAATGAGTGAGTAATCCATCTAATAATGAGGAAAAAAAAAGAGAAAAGTATAACTTATATACTCATAATGTCATATATCGTGCACAGCTAGAATAAACTAATACACTCCCAACACCTTTTTGCTGTGATGCTCGTAATAACTTACATAGCATACTGTTGATAGCTTTCAAACATTTGTATACTAAGCAAGAATAAATCATGTGAAAGCTCATCTTAAATATAAGTGAACAATGAAGATATTATATATAATAACATGCATCATACATCTACTGGGCCCCATGGTATTTAAATAAGAATCAAGCTATGTGAAAGATCAAGCCATGCAAGAGATCATTTGAAACACAAACAATTGTTTACCATTGACTATACCATGGCACACCCTTATTTCATCATTAGGGCAATACATCCCATAGATGGACCACTCGTATAGGCAGGCTGTCTTGTTAGATATTAGTAAGCCCCCACGGTATATTTCACCATTAGTGGCAACACATCCCATAGATGGATTAGTCCTATGGGTAGCCTGTCTTGTTAGTAAGTCCCGTCACCATTAAGGCAACACATCCCATAGGTAGACCACTCCCATGGGCAGCCTGCCTTATTAATAAATTCCTTCATCGTTAAGGCAACACATCCCATAGATGGACCATTCCTGTAGACAGCCTGCCTTGTCAATACCTTGCTTAATATGATGAATCTCAAAAGCTGATAAGCTGTTACAATATAATTTCATGCCACTAATACTCTACTGTCCAAACCAGCTTTCCCAAATACAAACATATTCATAAGCAATACATATTCATAAGCAATCTGTCAATAGAAATAAATTTCTATTTTCTTGATTGCATAGATATACATACATGATGCAGAATAATAAGAAACTAACTTTCTTTCAAAGGAAACCATTCTCAGAACAAGACAATAAAAAAACCAAAGTCAGAAAAAATTCACTCATCTTAAATGGCTGCTAACAATATGAACTTCTTTCTTTTTCCACCAACAGCACATTTCTTCTCTCCAAAAAGTTTATCATCAATTCACTCTTTCCCAGCTAAATTTTTCTTAAATTTAACTGAGAAAACTACCTTCTCCGGCTCCTTTCGCTTCTCTATTTCTTATGGTTTTACTTAAGAACCAGAACAACAGAATAATGAAAACCGATGGAAGCAATAGATAACCTTGGAAATGAAATTTTTAAAGAATTACTTTGCTAGGTGTCAATCCTATGAATTTGCCAGAAATAATTTAGTTTTCTACCCCTTTACTTGTATAAAATAGCTGCTGAATCATCCTTTTGAAAACACTTTTTAAATCTCCTAGATAAGGCTCCTCGATAGAATCCCATCATTTAACTTTTTTTTGCAGCTTAGTCGACTCATCTGAGACTGAGCCAACTTAATCCAAAATTTAGTCGACTCAATATAAAACTGGATTGACCCAGTGATGTGCCACCTTAGTTTTTCTTGAAACTTTAGCTTTCTATCTGGCACGACTATCCTGAGACTTAGTCGGCTCAACCCCTGACTGAGCCGACTAAGTAGTAGAAATTGCTAATTATTATGAAGATTCACCATAAAATTTGCCACACATATGTTATCTAAGATATTTTTCTAAATATCAACTCACTCTAAAATTAATAACCACCAAAATTCCGCTTCCATATTACTATCATTATTTCAATTCCTCCAATCATTTTCCTTCTTAATTCACAACTAGATTTTGGTTTTATTACTACTAACCAACTAACATTCAAATACTTACATATAGCACGACTAATATGCTATGCCACATGCAATAATGATGCTAACTATGAATACAATTTCCTCTGGCTCCACAATCGTGATTCGGGGTGTTACATTTTTCCCCCCTTAATAAATTTCATCCATAAATTTTTTATGTTACAAGGTCAAAATATTAAGAATACAAAACTCTTATTTTATTCTTGAGCTCCTATATTACCTTTATATCTAAAAGGAAACTTTTGATCTTCTATAACTTCCTTCGAATTAGAACTACATCCTTTTAATTAAATTTAATAATTCAAGCCAGCATACTTCCGCTGCATATCCTGATTTAATTTATTGAATATCTAGGATTTTTTTTCTTTTCTTCTTTTTCTCTCTTTTTTTTTAGATAACAATTAATTAGGTATGCACAATACACCATAACGTATCAACTCCTTTTTATATTTTGATCAAATCTTGCTTGTTGAAATCAAAGATATAATCATCCATTTGGTTATAGGTATCATACCTGACTCCACATCAAGAGTAGCCTACACCTCCTATCACCACTCTTGCTTCAACGTTTGGTCTTTGCCGATATAGCACCCTACCCATTGGTACTAGTCCCCACCTTATTTGTTTATATATCAGAAATATAATTGTCACCCCTAGTCTGAAATCCCAATGAAACGTCAAGCACTGGTGGGGAATCCCTAGCTGGAGCCTTGTTAGGACAGTTCCTCCTTTGATGAACCATCTGTCCACACTGAAAAGATCTTCTAACTCTTCCTGACATCCTGCTTCTTGCAAGCTGTGACACCAACCTCTGTTCGGTCTTTTTTTGTTCGGAGCTAGTGGAAGTAAAAGAACTTATTCCCCACTCTACTGGTATTCTAAAATTCTGACTGGATTGCCTAAATACTAACTTTCTTTGATAGCTGACTTTTTCCTGCACTGAGGGAGAAACCTTGTACACTTCTCTTATCTTTTTTCTGCCTACGATTATAAAATTTCTTTTCACTTTTCTGCGCCCTGATAGCTCCAACAACTAGTTCTGCAAAACTGTTATAGCTATGCATCCTTGTTTTTGCCTTGATCTCAATACGCAGTCCATTCTAAAACAACTGACATTTTTTCTTTTCGTCCACAACAAATGCTGGAGCAAAATGAGACAATTCAATAAACTTGGCTTCATAATCAACCACTGTCATTCGCTCATGTGTCAAATTGAGAAACTCTCTCCTCTTTTGATTCTGATATATAACCGAGTAATATTACTGGTAAAACTTCCTTCTGAAATCATTCCAAGAGATAACATAACTCTGCAGCTACCTGTTAACATAGGATTTTCATCAATGTCGAGACCGACCTTCTAGTAGGAAGGTAGCAATGCTCACCTTCTGCTCATCAGTATTTTTCATTAGTGCAAATACTCTCTCTATTTTTTGGATCTAATTTTCTGCCTCCATTGGGTTTGTAGTACCCAAAAATTCCATTACCTCCAACTTTCTAGCTCTTTCAAAATTTCTTTCTCTATTTGAATTTTGAGATTGTATATTACAAGTAGAAATTATGACAGTAGCAATAGCCTGAGTAATTATACCTACCAATTCTTACAGTGCATGTGCCTGTGCCTGTGCCTGCGCTGGAGGTGTGGATACTGGTGTAATAGATAGAGAACCCTGCACATGCTCATATGACTGTAAATCCTCTATCTCTGCTCTCAAGGCAAATGATGAGGTATAAGATGATACCCTATGAGGTTGACCATCTCTATCAACTCCGTTGGTCTACCCTAACCTCAACCTCTACCCCAACCTAGGGGTAGTTGCCCTCCACCAAGTCTTGATCTTATTTGCACCATCTTCGTACAAGATGCGATTGACATAATCAAATTTATCAACCTTTAACATGATCCCAATAATAAGTAAATCTCAAAATAAAACATCTATTATTATTCTCTTGAATTTTTCTTTAGAATGCTTTTATAGACGAAGAATATCATTAGAATGAAATTGAGACCAATTAAAAATACCTCGAATTGAAACATAAAATTAGAAACAAATCTCATTGAAAAGAGTCCTTAAAAGATATTAAGTCAACTCATCAATCAGTCGGGTTGACTCCACGACCACTCAACCCACTTTATGTTATTTGCTAAGCAACCGAGGTGAACTAATTATGCTATGCATATATCCAAGTATATCCTTAATAATTCGGCAAATTATCCATCCTCAATAATTATACCCTTAAGTTCTGATACTGTTCTATCACATCCCTAGTGATTATAATCTCAAGTCTTGATTCCATCCATGCTACAGTCTCATGTGGTTAAAAATCTTTGCTCTGATACCAAAATATATAACACCTCACCCCTAAAACTGGACGATGGTGCCACACCCTACTCTTAAATAAGGGCAAAGGAAAATACTAAATTATAGCTGAGCTGATAATTGGTTCACATTTAACAAAATGAACTTTTCAATCTACTATCACAAGCATTTCAAAATAACTTATCACTTTCAAAATCAAACCAGAATTTCATTCATCTCACTATGCTCTATACAAACTGGTCAACATAATATACATTTAACATTTACTGATTTTTCACAACTTAAATACTTATAATACATCTCAAAATATATTCTTTCTATAAGCTGACATGAACAGCCTCTACTAGTATGAGTACTGTTAATACAACCTCTATGTTGAGCTATAGTACTTCAATCTGTTAAGAAAAGAAAAAAACAACATAATGAAACTAGAGTCCCAGTGAGTGAGTAATCAATCTAATAGTGAGAAAAAAAAAATAGAAAAGTATAGCTTATATATTCATAATGTCATATGTCGTGCACAGTTGGAATAAACTAATACACTCCCAACACCTTTTTGCTATGATGCTCATAATAACTTACATAGCATACTGTCGATTGCTTTCAAACATTTGTATACTAAGCAGGAATAAATCATGTGAAAGCTCATCTTAAATATAAGTGAACAATGAAATATTATACATAATAACATACATCATAAATCTATTGGACCTCATGGTATTTAAATAAGAATCAAGCCATGTGAAAGATCAAGCCATGCAAGAGATCATTTTAAATACAAACAACTGTTTACCGTTGACTATGCCATGGCCATCCTTATTTCACCATTAGGACAAAACATCCAATAGGTAGACCACTCCTATGGACAGCCTGTCTTGTTAGATATTAGTAAGCCCCCACGGGCATATTTCATCATTAGTGGCAATATATTCCATAGATGGTTCACTCCTATGGGCAGCTTGCTTTGTTAGTAAGTCCTGTCACCATTAGGGCAATACATCCCATAGGTGGACCACTTCTATAGGTAGCCTACTTTGTTAATAAGTCCTTTCATTATTAAGGCAACACATCCCATAGATAGATCATTCCTATGGGCAGCCTGTCTTGTTAATATCTTGCTTAATATGATGAATCTCAAAAGCTGATAAGCTAATACAATACAATTTCATGCCACTAATACTCTGCTGTCCAAACCAGCTTCCCAGATACAAATATATTCATAAGCAATACATATTCATAAGCAATATGTCAGTAGAAATAATTTCCTATTTTCTTGATTGCATAGATATATATACATGATGCAGAATAATAAAACACTAACTTTCTTTCAAAGTAAACCATTCTCGTAATAGGATACAATAAAAACACCAAAGTTAGAAGAAGTTCACTCATCTTATATGGTTGCTAACAACAAAAACTTCTTTCTTTTTCTACCAATAGTACCTTTCTTCTCTTCAAGGAGTTTATCATCAATTCACTCTTTTCCAGCTAAATTCCTCTTAAATTTAACTGAGAAAACTACCTTCTCCAGCTCCTTTCTCTTCTCTATTTCCTCTGATTTTTACTTAAGAACTAGAACAATAGAACAATGAAAACCGATGGAAGCAATATATAACCTTGAAAATAAAATTTTTAAAGAATTACTTTGCTAGGTGTCAACCCTATGAATTGGCCAGCAAATAACTTGATTTTCCACCCCTTTACTTATATAAAATAGCTGCTGAATCATCCTCTTAAAAATACTTTTTAAATCCCCTAGATAAGGCTCCTCGGCTGAATCCCATCGCTTAACTTTTTTCCGTAGCTTAGTCGACTCACCTGAGACTAAGTCGACTCAGTTCAAAATTTAGTCAACTCAACATAAAATTAGATCGACCTATCAGCGTGCCATCTTGATTTTTTTTTGAAACTTCAGCTTTCTGTCTGGCACAGCTATCTTAAGACTTAGTCAGCTCAACCCCTAATCGAGCCAGCTAAGTAGCAAAAATTGCTAATTATTGTGAAGGTTCACCACAAAATTTGCCACACATATGTTACCTAAAATATTTTTCTAAATATCAACTCACTCTATAATTAATAACCATCAAAATTTAGCTTCTATATTACTATCATTATTTCAATTCCTCCAATCATTTTTCTTCTCAATTCACAACTAGATTTAGGCTTTCTAAATATCAACTCACTTTATAATTAATAACCACCAAAATTTAGCTTCTATATTACTATCATTATTTCAATTCCTCTAATCATTTTTCTTCTCAATTCACAACTAGATTTAGGCTTTGTTACTACTAACCAACTAACATTCAAATGCTTACATATAACACGGCTAATATGCTCTTCCACATGCAATAATGATGCTAACTATGAATATAATTTTCTCTGGCTCCACATTCGTAGTTCGAGATACTACATTTCTATAGTAGGAGAGACCCACCGATCGAAACCAATCCTCTATTGAGATGCATCTAAAATGATATGGTAAGGTCATATTGTGGACCCAAAACCATCAATTCGGCCAATCACATGGGTGAAGCCTGTGTCTGACATCTACGACTAACAACCTCGATTCAGAAAAAGTGGATGAGATTTTTCCTCAATAAAGGGTCAAAACATGGCCTAACTATTTGTAAAACTAAGTCTAACAAATTTACAAATTTTGGCTAGCAGCCTATAAGTTCAACTTCCATATAAAAGAGGTACAAGAGGACCCTCAAACAAGAAATGAAGAAAAAAAAAGAGAAGGAAGCAAACAAGCAAGCAAGCAAACACAAGCATCGGAGAGAAGGGCAAGCCCTCTCTGCTCTTCGGACTCTCATTTTTTTTCTCTCTTTACTATTCCAAAGCTCCAGTTAACTTAAGTATCGAAAAATCTCCCACTGAAACACCCTCGACAAGTATGGACTTCTTTTGTGGATACTTTCCAGCATCGCAGATCTTAAGTGGTGTCCAGCTTCAACCATATCAGCACATCTCCGAAGCCTTGTGGCAACACCTTCCATTTCCCTTTGCCAAGGTTGCTTAAGATGGGTTTCCATGGTATCTTTCACACGAAAAAAAGGTTGATGTTCTTTCACGACATTAAATCATTGGATTGCACCTCGGACTGTTCTCAAAGCGCCCCAACATCTTCCATTCCTTTGTCTACATAGCTCGTAAAGTGGCAATTCCGCCATTCAATGGATGATTTCAAAAAAGAACATCAATCATTATTTCATGCGAAAGATATAATCTGAACTCTGCTTGAGATTTGCTAACAAAAAGCATGTAAAAAAGTGACGAACTTGGACTTTAGAAGCTTTGCTAGCTAAACATCTTTTAGCGGTTGGCCGAATAGCTTTAAAAGAGATACAACAATCAAGCCATTGCTATCGGATCATTTTCATGAGCAGAGCCTTACTAGCAGATTGAGTTGTTGACTTTTGGGCTTATTCTATAAACTTGGATGTTAAATAGATATAATCCTTGTTTGAGTATACTGGATGCTAATGATGTTTACCATTCAGAAGAATCTTATGACAATTCACCATCATATTCTTTTGCTTTGCTCCAATTTTCTTCAAGTAGATTTCACTTTCTATTTGATATGAAGGATAGATTAAAGGAAGCATAGATAGAAAAGGAAAGATGGATGAAAAAGAAGATAGATTGATCTTTTACTTATCCTCTCATATGTTTGATAAAATATAGAAAAATAGATGAAAATGATTCTCTCTCCTATTTATTATAAAATGAATGAAATGAATATTAGATGATATTTATATAATATTTTTATTAAACTAACTTTTAAGATAAAGTATTATTATTATCAATTTATAATACTTATTCATACTAAATAAGTAGAGTAATACATAAATTATAATCTTTATAATTTATAATTATATAAATATTTAATTTTAATTTAATGCAATGTAATAAATAATTTTATAAATTAATTATATATGAATAGATTTATTTATATATTAATTTATAATTAATTTAAATAGTTAATTATTTTTATGCAAATAGTTAACTAAAAAATAGTGAATATAAATAAAAAATAGAAGACAAATCTAATTACTTATAATTATGAAAATTATGTACTAGAATTAAAATAATTACTAATAAATTTTATAGTATCAGGCATATAGTATAGGTAAAATAAAAAATATATAAATAAAATAAATAAAAAAATGAAAAAGTATTAGGGTTTTGTCAAAAAGAATTAATAAGAAATAGTTTTGTCAATGTAAAAATCCATCCCTCATATGCTTTACCCATCCTTCTTTACATTCTTCCAATTTGAGAGGATGCAAATTAATATATCTAGTTGGATGAACAATCTCTTCTTTGGGTGCGGATCCTCTACGGTGTAAATTTTGCATTGTAGAGTATAAAGACTAATTAGATCTATATGGATCATCATGAATCCAAAGGTTGAGAGGTCATCATGATGTCATAATCTTCATTAAAACATCTTTAACCCAACCTCCCACCACTTCTCCCCTCCTCTTCAACACTTTGTGCGCTTCTCCCCTCCTCTTCAAAGGATTTGCCTCCTACCTCACTAATCTTTTCCTTCTTCTACCATTGTTATGCTAACTTTCATCTTCTATAACTATCTCCAATGCCAAAACAGGACCTGATGGAAAATCATGACTCCCACCCCTTCTCCTCCAACTGCCCCAACAACTCTAGTTATAGCAGATCCGACCATCGTATCCCTTTCCAACCCCACTAAACCCATTTGCTCTGCTTTGGCAGTGGCCATCCCCGAATGAGTTTAGTGGGGTTGGGGACGGGGATGGTGGTCAAATCCATCATGGTCAAAGTCATTAGGATGGCTGGAGGAGAAAGGGTGCGAGTTGTGATTTTTCATGTGGTCTTCCTCTAACATCAAAGATCTTCGAGAGAGTTTTAGAAAAGGAAAGTTACTAAAGGGGCAAGACTGATAAGCCAAAAAAAGAGAGGAGAAACATTGTTAAAGATATTTTAATGAGCATTATGACACCATTATAACCTCTTAAAAGAAGGTTTTAATGCCAAACATTGGATCCACAACAATCCAATGGATCCGATCGGCCTTTTGTACAATATCTATGGTGTAAAATTTATACCACAGAGTATCCACAGTCCTCTTTTATTCATCCATTATTTTTAGGAACGGAATCCTCTGCAGTACTCAAAAAGTATCGGAGGGTGCTGTGCATATTTTGGGATATCCCTAAAAAAAGGAACGGTTATGTGATGTTTATCTAAACCGTATAATATCCATAGGATTTATCCATTCATTTTTTCTTAGTATTATGTGTGTGCGGCCATCCATCTTTTGATGCACGTCTCCGAAGCATACATAACACCTTCTGGTGCAGAGAATCCATTCCCTTGATTTTAACATTTTTGGAACTAAATGATGAATGAGGGTCATCTATCCTTCCTCTCATAACTCCAACCAAACACAAGGTAAAGAATGTAATATAATTTATCTGTGGCTGTTGTTAGTTAGGGTACTTAGGCCATATATGGGGTATCAAAAATGGGATGCCTCCAACTCTATCCAAGGATGAGCATTACTGTAGGGTAAGAATCTAGCTTTGGTAGATATTGATTTGATTTTTATGCCAAGAGTTGAGCACGGCTTATTGTCCAAATATACAAAGGTTGAATCCCCATTAGCGTTCACTCCACATCAAAACCACCTCAATCTTTTTTTTCTTATTTATTTATTTATTTATTTATTTTTATGGATATCCTCGGATCTCATCTTATTACGGACTGTTGCATGAAGTACGGCATGCATGTGTTCACGACTAACGATGTGGTCTCTGTATTTACCTTTAACAAATAGATGAATCACATGCCACGTCCTGCCAATTTGATTATCTGGACAATAATTTAACCAATGTTTCACAGGAGGTACTCAATTAGTGTTCCGTTTTCTCCAACGACGGTATGTTCGGAGTTGGATCCACCAGGTGAAAGACATCCCTGCTTTTCCCCTCCTTTGAATATTTCTATAGTGGCTAAAATGTGACCTTAGCGTATGTGTGTGTAGATATATATCTCTCTATCAATCAAAGATCGAATTTGCATGGAAAGTGAAAATATCTTAAGGCTTCTGATTTTAGATATCACCCCTAAGTAGTTTTTCCATTCAACACGTTCCTCGCTCTTGATCTTTGCATGCTTTTTCATCAACAATTTTTTTGCCAAGCAATTGCAATATCTCCCACCACTCTGCCCAAACTATAATACCAAGAATTCCTGGCCATTATCAATTCAACAATTCATGATCTTTCGCTAATAATAAAATTATTTCTTTTCTAGTAAGCGCTGTTGATTAATTTGAACATTTCAAAGATAGAAAAATCAATCAATTGTTAATATCTCAAATTCCTGTACATAAACTCTTTATACTTGTTCATAAATTCTGGATGATCTTTGATCTCCCTTTCATCAAAAAAAAAAAAAAAATCAATAATGTCGTATCCCAGAACTTCACTAGCCATATGCATTGACACTTTCATCATAATTAACAGGAATTTAGCCCACGTATCGCACATGACTTGTTCAACAGAAAAAATGACATCATTTAAGAGGTAGCAAGTTATAATAATTAAATTTTCTAAACCATAGTTTGCTTAGGATTTTTTTAAAATTAAAACACACTGTACATTATAATTTTCTTAAGGAATTTGTCATGCATGGCCAAGCTACATAATGTAAGCAGAAAACAAAATTAAAAAAAACATAAATACAAAACATGGAATTAAAATTACAGAAAATGGTATCTATTTTATTACACACACACACACATGAATAGTATTGCTGACACAAAATCTCAACAATTTAATAATAGTAAATCCTGCTTAACGTAGTATTTTTTTGAGAAAAAAAGAGGAGCCAAGCTCCAATCTCGTGAATTATGACTAACAATGTAACTAAGTGATATTAGAATTGTAACTTATTATTTGCAGAATTAATGTATAATTGCCTTTCTTATGAGTTAATATATGTATTTTATGAGTTGTTATGTGTAAAGAATTTTCTATTTTAAGTTGAAAGTAGGATGGGACTGCATGCTTTTCTTTTTCGTTTTTATGTTGTGGGATGCTGTGGAGTGAGGTGAAACAAAGAAGAGACTTGTGAAAAAAAACCAAAGAAAAAAAGAAGAAGAAGAGTAAAAGTATGAGCGTAGAGAAATTTTGAAAGACTCCATGGGTTAAGGGGTGCATGAAAAAAAAATAACATGATCGGATAGGGTTTTGTGGGTTCAACAAACTCGTTTAGAGTTTTTGGTTTAGTTGATCTCTGTGATGTATCAGTGATTTCTAATTGGATTATTTGGATAACTATGGACGGCCAATCTAGGATTATATATATGATCCATGGGCTATGGCATATGAGTGCCTTAACCAATTCATAATCATTTGCAGCATGAGTTACAACTAGGAGAAAGTCTTTATGCACCGTATGCGGAGGAGTAAAAATGCACCGTCCCATCTTATTGGACCAAGTAGCCATCATTTTCTAAAGCACATTTAATATTTGCAGTTCTACTTTTTCGTTTAAAATTTTAAATGACGAAAATGCTCCTCTTCTTTCGAAAAAAATTATAATATTTTATGATATATTATAATATTTTGCAGTCAAATTATGACTTCCTGCATAACAGCAAGTAATAACATAACCACAGGATGTCATAAGGAATGGAGAGATATTTTCATCATTTAAAAATTTCATAAATTCTTAATGACGAAAATGTCCTTCTCTTTTATGACTTCTGAAAGAAAATTATGACTTCATGCTGTGCAGAAAGTCATAATTTGACTGCAGGATATCATAATATGCCTATAAGATGTCATAATTTTTTTAAAAGAGGAGGGTTATTTTTGTCATTTAAAATTTCAAACGAAAAAGTAAAATTATAGGCATTAGATGCACATTGAAAAACAGTGTTTACGTGGCCCAATAAGGTAGGGCAGTGCATTTTTACTGCACCACGTCTAGTGCACAAAGGATTACTCTTACAACCAGTCTAAGTATTCTTATTTCTTGGTATGTGGGGATTAATTTCTTAAGAGAGATTGGGGTTGTGCTGCAGAGGAGGTTAAAATCTTGTCAGAGTATTAGTTAAAAAGAGTCTTCAATATAGAAGCTGGCTTATCCTTGCCTCTAAAGTCTCAGGGGGTGCTTGGCTGGGGGAGTGGGGGTTTGGAATCAAAATTGGAATGGATGACTCCCATTCCAACCGTTTGGTTGGGAGGAGTTACATTTCGATTTTAATTCTGGAGGGGAATGATAATGGCTCAATTTATATAGAACTCAATCTCTACTCTTCTTTATAGATTCAAATTTTCATTCCAATTCTGATTCCGATTCTAATTCTAATTTCGATTACGAACCAAGCACTTCGAGAGATTTGACTATTTCGATTCTAATTTCAATCCATTTCGATTTCCATTCTGATTTCGATTCTGGTCGCGAACCAAGCACCCCCTCAGTGCATCTAGAACACTATTAACAGGTTATTGAAAGACCTTAATGCACTCTAAAGCCTTCTTGGCACTTTAGCAAGCTAGGATGAGCAAATATTTGATTTGTAAGTAGATCGGGTTAAGCTCAGTTTGCATATAAACTCTTCCACTCATAGCCTAAAATGAGAATTAGGTCTGAGATGTACGTATCGATTTAGCATGGTCATTTCACGGGTTGATCTATAGTCTATCCCAATTGAGATCAAAATTTGTATAAGGCCACCATTTAGATAGTATACAAGGTGTCCTAGTATGCAGGATCTTTGTCATTATGAGGTCTTGGGAGGGTTAAATGTGTACATCCTTGATCTTGATACGGAAAAAGCGTGACATGCAATGGTTCAAAGAATAATGTAGTAAATTAAAAATAAGATGAAAAGAAAAGAGAACAGAGCACTCGAAGGAATTACATGTTTCGGCACGTTGGCCTACATCTATGGGCAAGATCTCCACAGCTTTCTTATTGATTTTTGGCGACGAACAAAGAGAGAAAAGAATTATAAGAGAGAGCCTTATACACACACACACACACACACATGTATATATGTCATGCGGCTGCAATACCAGCCGCCATACATAAGCCCTCCCAACAAAAAACCCTAACACTCCTCTTTTTTTTGTTTGTGTTACACGTGTTTCACCAATACGTGTATGTCACGTATGCAACAATTCTCCTACTTGAAGCACGTTTGTCATCAACTAAGCACCAACCGGAGACCTTGCTACCAAGCCGTTCGTCATCCAACTTGAAGTCTGAGAGAAGTCTTTGAGCACTTGAATTTCTTCCGAGTCACAGACTTCGTCAATATATCTGCATGATTTGAATTTATATGAATCTTCTGCAATTGGATCTTGCCTTCATCCACCACATCACGTACAAAGTGATAACGAATATCGATGTGCTTCATCCAAGAGTGAAAAGTAGGATTCCTCGCTAAATGTAATGCACTTTGACTATCACAAAATATACATATGTTCTTCATTTTCACCTTCAATTCTCCAAATAGTCTGTCCAACCAAACGGCTTCTTTGTAAGCATGTGTAGCTGCCATATATTCTGCTCCAGTTGTTGAAAGAGCTACAACCGATTGCAATTTTGATTCCCAACTAACTGCACCGCCTGCCATGGAGAAAATATAATATGTAGTAGACCTTCGTCTATCTCCATCGCCTACAAAATCTACATCAACATATTTAGTACAAGTCAAACTCATAGATCCATAACACAAAGCCTGATCAAAAGTACCTCTCAAGTATTTGAGAATCTACTTCACAGCCGACCAATAATCACGATCAAGATTTGCCATATATCAACTGACAATTGCCACTACATGTGCAATATCTGGCCTCGTAGACACCATAGCAAGCATAAGGCTTCCTATTGCTCATGAATATGGTACTAGAGATTTGTCTACCTTCTCTGCTTCAATGCTGGATGAATTTTTTGAAGACAACTTTAAGTGAATAGGAAATAGAGTACTCACAGATTTTGCATTTTGTATGTTGAAGCGTTGCAGAATTTTTTTCACATAACCTTTTTGTGACAACCAGATCTTCCTACTTTTTCTATCCCTTAGTACCTTAATATCAAGAATATGATTACGGCACCCAAATCCTTCATGTCGAACTCCTCAACCAGCTGAGCTTTCAATGTAAAGATCATGTTCATACTATTGCTTGTAACAATCATGTCATCTATATACAATAGCAGGATACAAAAGCTATCATCATCATAATCACAAAAGTAAGCATAGTGAATAGCTTCACATCTACTAAAATTCAAGCTTTTAATGAAGAAATCAAATCACTTATACCAGCATCTAGGCATCTGCTTCAAACCATAAAGCAAGTTGTTCAACCGACAAACCAAATTTTTTTATCTTTCTCAACAAAGCCTTCAGGTTGTATCATATAAATTTTTTCGTTCAGTTCACCATGCAAGAATGCAGTTTTCACATCCAATTATTTCAATTCCACATCAAGAATAGTAGCCATAGCTAAAACAACTCTGATAGTAGTCAAACGAACAATAGGAGAAAATATCTCATCAAAGTCAATACCTACTTTCTGAATATACCCTTTGATCACCAATTTGGCTTTGAATCTATCAACATTCCCCTTAGAGTCCTTCTTCAACTTGTAAGCCCAACGACATTTGATTGCCTTTCGTCCTTTTGGTAATTGAATAAGATCTCATATCTTGTTTCTATGCAAGGATTCTATCTCCTCTTCCATGGTGCATCTCTATCTATCTGTACTAACTGATTCACAAGCCTCTTTGAAAGAAGTAGGCTTATAATCCTCTGTCAAAGCAACAAATGCACTGATAGAGTTAGATTTGAGCCTGAAAGAAGTGACATAATCATCACACGTTGCTGGAGGCCTAGTAATCCTTTTTGGATGACTTGAATTGGCATGTGCATCAGCAACTGGAGTCTTATCGTGGGGTGAATCTTTAATTTCAAGCTTATGCTCCTTATGAACTATCTCCTCCTCATTAATGACACCATCAACCTGCTCATGATCTTCTTCAACAATGTGCTCAACTGAAATATTCTTGCTTTCTTGCTCTTTGATCATGCTCTAAAAAGAATTTTCATTAAAAACAACATCTAGACTAACAATTACCTTGTGGACAGTAGGATTCCACAATTTGTACCCCTTTGTTCTTATAGCATAGTCAAGAGAAATATATCTTTTGGAATTCATGTCAAGCTTAGTCTTTTTCTCTCTTGGAACCAAAACATAGGCATTACAATCAAACACATGAAGGAAAAAAAAACAATAGGTTTATTGGACCAAACCTCTACAGAAGTTTTGAGTTCTAATGTAATAATTGATGACCTGTTTACGAAATAACATGCAGTATTTACAACTTCAGCCCAAAAGTTCTTCACCAACTTCATAGTGCTCAACATGCTCCTAACATGCTCCATCAGAGTTCGATTCATCCACTCTGCAATATTATTTTGCTGTGGTATTTCGAAAACAATTAGATACCACTTAATGCCATGCTCACTGCAAAAATTCTCAAACTCCTTTGAACATAACTCTCCTCTGTTGTTAGTACGAAGACATTTGATTTTCAAACCCTTTTCATTTTTAACCAAAGCTTTGAAAATTTTAAATTTTTCAAATGCATCTCATGTCCTTTTAAGAATGAAAATTCACACTTTTCGAGAGAAATCGTCAATGAAAGTCACAAAATATGAACAACCATCCAAAGAAATATTAGATGCTTCACATGTGTTAACACGAATCAAATCAAAAAAGTTTTTACTTCTACTAGTAGACAAAGAGAATGTCAATCTTTGCTATTTGCCAAACAAATAATTATCACAGAAATCAAGCGGTGCTAACTTATAACCAGGAAGAAGATCTTGTTTAGATAATATCTAAAGCCCGTGCTCACTTATATGCCCCAAACATTTATGCCAAAGTGCTCAAGATTCTGATTTGGCACTTGCAACAACTGCTTCTCCCACCAAAGTCTCACCAACTAATCTGTACAGATTACCAGCTAACTTTCTCTTTGCTACTACCATGATTCCCTTCACCATTTTCAACTGACAATTCTCGTCGATGAACTTCAAACCCTATTGAGCAAACTTTTCTAATGACAAGAGGATTTTTCCAGACTGCTAGGATATGTCTGACATCTATAATAGTGTGAACACAACCATCAAATATCTTAATTCTTATATCTCTAACTCTCACTATTTTGCAAGCACTATTGTCTCCCATGTAGACAACACCACCATTAATCGATCTATAAGTGTGGAACCACTCCCGATGAGGAGTCATGTGAAAAGATGCACCGCAATCAAGAAGCCATTAATTTAGAACTTCTGCTCATTTCAATGCAGATAAGACATCTCCATTCTTATACATAGTAGAACTCTCTATAACATTGTCTTGAAAATTTTTTGACTTAAACTTTGAATTCTCACCACTACCCCTTCTTAGCCTACAATCTTTTTTCAGATGGCCTGACTTTCCATATCCCAGCATCTTACTTGCTTCTTTCTCTTTGACTTGGATCTTGATTTGGATCTTTGACCATTATCTCTCTTAGTGGATCTACCCGGCACAACTATCACATCACCCATCGAATCAAGACTTGATTTTCTTCTAAGTTCCTCGGTAAGAAGCGAAGTGACCACGAAATCCATGTCCAAAGATGATGAAAGGCTAAGACTCATAATCAAATTATCCTAAGAATCCAGCATAGATCAAAGAGGAATGCTGACTCTTTTTTAGTCTTCAATTTTGATGCCAACGACCATCAATTTGCTAATAAAGGAATTAAATTAATTAAGGTGTTCTTGTACTGAAGCCCCATCTTGCATCTTCAGATTGTACAACTGTCGTCACAAAAAAATCTTATTCACCAAAGACTTTCCCTCATAGGTGTTCTTTAATTTATCCCACAACCTTTTCGCGATTGTCTCAGATTTGATGTTAAACAACATCGAATCATCCAAAGCAAGGGGAATACTTGCCAATTCACCTTTCTCTGCAAACTATTTCTCTATCATCCTTTCCAGCCTTTTATCAGAGATTGCAACAGCACAACCATTCTTCACCAACACCGCATGCATCTTCAGCTTCCACAGTGTAAAGTTTGTTCTATTAAATCGAGGGATTTCGAATTTAGTTGTGCTCTTTCTAGCCATCTCATATTGTATTGCCAGATTAAATTGCTTTGCACGACCTCGACTCTGATACCAATTGATATGGAAATAGCATGACATGTAATAATTCAAAGAATACCATAGTAAATTAAAAATAAGATGAAAAGAAAAGAGAACAGAGCACATTGAGGAATTACGTGATTCGGCATGTCGGCCTACGTCCACGGACAAGATCTCCACAGCTTTCTTATTGATTTTTTATGACGAAAAATGAGAGAAAAGAATTACAAAAGAGAGCCTTTATATATATATATATATATATATATATATATATATATATATATATATATGTATGTATGTATGTATGTATGTATGTATGTATGTATGTATGTATGTATGTATGTCATGCAGCTGCAATATCAGCCGCCATACATAAGCCCTCCCAACAAAAAATCCTAAAACTCTTATTTTTTTTTGTGTGTTACATGCACTTCATTAACACGTGTATATGACGTGTACAATAGATCTTGTGTATAAAAATAATATTTTCGTATTTTGAATATGTGACACTCAACCATGATGAAGCAGCCTTAATGTTAAGCCAAAGCTCACCCTCTATTGATATACTAAAATTGATATAATATTTATTGATATAATCTATTCTTTTCTAATACCTATGTGTCAACTCGGCTGGCCTATCGCTACTTCCATGGCCTACTTCTCATAAATTATAAGCTTATATCGCTTGGATAATAAAGGCCAATATATCTATATTGATATAATATATAGAACATATTTCTCTAATATCTTAATGATACAAGTTGATAATTTTCGACTAGGAACACCGATAGGCTGAGTTGGGACAGGGATATTACAAGAAGCATAGTCAACTTGAATCCAACACATTTATTACACAAGCTAGAAATCTAAAACCAAATTTAGCCTATTTATCAAAGAAGTAACTTGGTCTGCACCAGAAAAAGATCAAATCAGATCAGGTCCATGTAGTAAAGTACATCATCTTAAATGGTTTAAACATCTCAAACAAGCCTTAAACATGTCGGTTACTGGTTATGAACTTGTTAGACATATAAATACTCGAAATCTAAACCCAATCCGGCCCGTCGAGTAAATGGTTCAAATTGCCACCCCTAATTGAAAAAAATTCTGATTAATAAGTTAAAAACAAAAAAAAGAATTTTGGATTTTTGTTACTCCCTAAGGTTTTGATATCATAGTTCTATTACATTGGATGAAATAGAATTGCAATGGGCCAATGTGGATGTTCAAGCCCAAAATCTCATGAAATTCATGGGTTTGAATTAATGCAACTAGAAAAAAGAAGTTTAGGCTAGGCTTATATTCCCAATTTCTATAGGTCTTTGGAGTGGGCTAGTCCGAATCCTATAGGGAGAAAAAAATGATGTACGGAGATAATTTTTTTCTTCCAATAGGATTTGAGCTAGTCCATGTAAAAGATAGTCTTGGATGGTCATAGATATAAGCTTAGCCTAGTCTCTAATTTAATATTTTTTGATGGTTATTGGTTGTACTGGCTCAACTCATTAATTCTATGGGATTTTGGGCCTAACCATCCAAACAGATTATGAATATGTAAAATTATATAAATACATTCATAAAATTATTATTTACATATATACTCTTTTAAAATATTTATTTTACATATATACCCTTCTTTTTCTTTCTTTTTTATATTACCATTTAATGCCATTAGTAGATAAATAGTTTGAAATTAAATCGACTGAAATAACCTTGATAGACATGCAAAAAAAAAAAAGGAGGGATATACATGTAAATAGCAACTTTATAAGGATATTTATGTAATTTCGTACGTCTAGGAAGATATACATTCAAAAAAATTTATTAAAAAAATAATCAAAACTTGGATGAGACTTACCAAATCTTTCATGACTTATTTAAATTGACAAATAAAAAAAAGGTCAAGTAATATTATCAATTTTTATTTATTTAAGATCTTAACTTGATCAAGTTGAAATATTGAGTGACCATTCATAATTTTATTCTCACATTTGATTTTTATCTAATTATCATTATTGAGTCCATGACATATCTATATATTCTTCATTATTTTCAAAATATTGAAAATTGAACTTAAAATAATTATAGATGTTAAGATCAATGAAATGACTTTTGGCGATTTATATATGGTGAGGTGTTCATTTGTTTTGGCAAGAATTTCATCAAGGTGATATAATTTATTTTGCAAGAATTGATGTTAGCATATAATTATGCAGTATAATAATATTGATTTTTTTTGTCACCCTTCTAAAACAAGAATGACTGAACTATCTTCACTAGAATTTACTTTTGCCATTTGAGTATATTCGGCATGCCCTAATTTTTAAAGTTTTTGTTGTGTATATACCCTTCTATAGATTCAAAAATTATATGAATACACTCATAAAGTTGTTATTTGCATATTTATCTTTATAAAATTTTCTTTTTGCATATCCACCCATAAGGATATGTTAGTCATTTTAATTTTAAATAGTTCATTTTTTAACGGTGTTAGATATGTAGGTATATATGCAACAAAGAAAGAAAAAAAGGTATCCATATAAAAAAATATTTTATAAGGGTATACATCTAAATGGTAACTTTATGAAGATATTCAGGCAATTTTGTATATTTAAAAGAGTATGCATGTAAAAAAACTCAAATAAAAATTTGAACCTTTTCAATCTTCCATTTTTCCATTTAATAAAAAATAAATCTAGAGTAGTTTTTACCTTTTCCAGATCATCCATGAAATCTTTTCTAATATTCTATTTTCATTAACTTCATCCCCAAAAAAATCAGGAACCAGTTTACCTTTTTTTAGTCATCAGTCATCTATTAATTAGATTTTTTATCAAAATAAGATTTATTTAAAAAAAAATATCAAAATAATGCTCTTCCTAAAATATTTACGAAAATACTGCTCCACACAAAGTCGTCCTATGATAGGGTGACTTTGTGTGCTGACTCATCATCTCATCTTCTACCTGAAGTGTGGAGTCAGCAGCAAAAGACCCATCCTATAATAGAGTGACTCTATGAGTCGTCCTACCATAAGATAACTTAGTCGGGCCTAAACATCAGTTCGCACCCCTCCCTCTCCTCTCTCCATCACTTAGAAAAAAATCTCCCCTCTCCCCAAACTGCTCCCTGCGTGCCTCCTGAACGACCCTATTGGTCTCCGATGCAAGAACCCCGCTCCCTCTCCCTCTCCCTCTCGATCCTCGATAACCCTCCCTCCTCTCGACCCACCCCCATTCCTTCCCCAACGTACCGCCGTCCCTTGCTCCTCCTCTTGACCTTCCCCCCTTCTTCCCTGGTGTACTGCCACCCCGCCCCTCCCTGCCCCCCCTCCCACCTCCCTCCCGACGGTCTCTGACGTCCCTCCCGCCCTCCCGGTGGTCCTCGACGTCCCCACCCTCTTAGTGGTGATGTTGCGCCACCCTACCCCCCCACCATCAGATATATTTATTTATTTTAATTTTTTATATAGATCAAAAATTTATTTCTTCATATGGTCTGTTTAGAAGGAAGACAAATTTAATTTATAAATAATATTAATTTTATCTAAGTAATATTAATTTATAAGTAAATTATCAAAATAATTTCTTACTCAATCGTTTATTTTTAAAAATTTTACATTGTATAGAATTATAAACTCATCTTTTAATTAATGTACATATTCTAAAGCATCCGTACAATTATATTTTTCTGTACGGATGGGAGACTTATTTACATTGATCAATTAATTATTCAGTTTTGATAGTTTAAAAATTATAATTAATTCTATAGATAATTATAGTTATCAAATGATATGTAATAGAGGTCAAAAAAAATTTTGGATAGTATTTTTCTTTAGTTCTCCCCATACATTTTCAGCCGTGTGGGGAGAACTAAGGGAAAATACTATCAAAATTTATTTCGATCTCTATTGCGAATTGTTTGATTACTGTAATTATCTATAGAATTAATATAATTTTTGAATATGATAGAACCTAACTTTATCTGTTAGACGGTGATAGGATGCATTTATTATGTAAGTTATTTTAAATATTAAGTACTTCCTCTGAGTGAACATCCGTTTATATGTTCACGTAGTTACTTCTCACAATAATTTCCAATAAAATAGATCTAAGTCTCGTCACTATTATCTTCCATTAGGATTAGAGGATCAGTCGTGATGCTAATTATATATATTATGAGGGTAGAAGGATCCGGATAACCATAATGGATCTAATGCAACATACTAAGAACTTCTACGAGTCTACTATGCTGTTATCGGATAGAACCTCAATCACTGTGGAGTTTTCCTACTATGTAAATTTTTTATTCATACTGTTAGATAGTATTTGGCTATACCTATTGAAAATGATTAGAATACGAACACCATCTTGGGCATCCCATCCGATAGGACTTTTTATGCAGTTGAAATTTTTATTGAGCCAGCAGTGGTAGGAGTTTCAGGTGGTGGTGAACAATATGTGAGTGTGTCTCAAGCTATATTTGCCCCACATGCAATCGAGGATGGAAGGATCTCTACCTGATGCAGCTTTAATGGTCGATGAAGCTGGATATGAGTACAGAGGTACCCTTGTATGTACTATTGATGGACCAGCAGCATCCATAACTGATAGTCCTCAGTATATGGTAGGTGTAGAGTTCGTATATCAATAACCATATAACACCGTATTTGATGATACGGGGATCGATCATAATTATGTGGCAGCTACGGTGGAGCATGTGGGGCATGAATCTTATGATCTTGTACTACTTAGTCAGCCGCATACAACACATGCCGAACTTGGAGGATTGGGAATTGCAATGGTCGATACAACTTTATTTAAAAATGAAGCCACTATTAGTTATGATCCTAATTCTATTGATGATGAAGATGAGGATGATGATGCAGAGTCTGATGGCAGTGATAGTGGAGAGTCTAGTGCAGAAGAGGATGTCCCACCATAGGAGGCACCCCTTGTTTCTGAAGCCAATGATGAGGCCACATCCCATGGAGCATTGCCAGAACATCTATTCTTTGGTGAAAATGAAGAGTTGAGAAAGAGAATGATATTTGGATCGATAGAACAAGTCCAACGTGCCATAAAATAATATGCTATTCACAACCACCATCCTTTCAAAGTCATCAAGTTAGATAGAGTTAAATGAAGCATCGTGTGTAAACAGTTTGATACTTGCAGTTGACATCTCCGTGCATTCTTTTGGATCAAGACGTAGTAATAAGAGATTACGGTACATAAAGGGTCATACACATGCTTGAAAATAGATGTGATGCGAGATCATCTACAGTTTGATGCACATATGATTGCTGATCTCATTAGAGGATCAATTAGAGTAAAGATATCCATATTAGCCTACCAGGCTTACATACGTGATGCATGACAGTGCGAGGTATCTTACCGAAAGACATGAATAGCTAAATAATTGGTTATGGATGAGTTATTTGGAGATTGGACAGAGTCTTATACACATTGGGTCCTTGGCTAGTTGCTGTTTGTTGGGCTAATGAGAAGACCATGGTAGATTTTACAAAATTTCCTTGACAATCACTTTGCAAGATGTTGTCATTTTTTTCAGATTACAGATGCACGGACCTGCAATCATTGATACTGCACAAATTATCTGATCGAATCTACGCGAGGAGTTATTTGAGATTAGACCACTAGAGGTGATGTTGTCGGGATCTTTATTGAGATTTCACTGGTTTCGCGATACGTTCCACCACTTATCGGATGATGAGACCGTATGAAGGCATGCACGAGCATTTATTCGTTACCTTAACGGTGGCCATCTGTTCACCAATAAGTCCATCTTCCACGTGCAGTTGTTGTACTTACCCTTGCTATGTGATCTCGATACATGTAGGCAGTGGAGTTGGGACAGTGCTACCTTAGCCTTCTTGTATCACGAGCTCTGCAGGACCATCAAACCAGATGCACGTGAGATAGCAGGGCCGTTGGTATTGCTTCAGCTTTGGATATGGGAGCATTTATATGTCAGACGGTCAGATCGGGTGTTTCCTCGGGTAGGAGCCCACCAGCCGGCAACGGGAGGTGATATAGCGGATATGGCCCATTTGATGTAGATGATGATGATTTTGAGAGCTCATTTGATGGCATATAGCACAACCAGACTAATCCACTGGGATGCGGGTATGTAACCAGTAGCACTGATTTTATATGATAAATGATTGCAAATTTTCACACAATAATATAGTGACTTTGTTTTAGACAGATGGAGAACTCGATTGACTGGTGCTAGCAATCCGGTGCCGCACACAATCATATACTATAGGGATCAGCTTGACCAGCAGCGTGATGCTCAGATAGTGTGGGTGCCTTACACATCAAAGATATTGGCCACATTGTTCGAGATATATCGATTAGATCAACATGTATGGAAGATATGCGCACTTCTTATTTGCTTCGACATCATGGAGATCTATTGTCCAGAGCATGTGATGCGATAGTTTGGCATGCATCAGGACATCCCCCCACTATGCGACACTCACGACACTGTCCATAGTTTGGATCAACGAGAGCGGCATCGTCACGATTGGGTTCGAGAGCATCGGGAGCATATTGATGCATAAGAGCGACGGAAGGATTTGATTGTGGCTGGTCGACCCATGTTCTCCATGATGGATTATTATGATCCATATCTATAGTAGTATAGAGCATCACTAGGCGATTCATCTCACCATTGATGGTGAGCGGTCCGAGATGAGGTTCTATCCTTCGGACAGCATGATGGACATTGTGGCAAGTACATTTTGTTTTTGTCTCATTTTGTTATGTTGTTATTGGTATACTTATGAAAAATATTTATTTTTCTTTTCATACTGATAGTTTCAGAGGATCACATCACTATACCATACGGCAAGGAGCGGCTTTCATTCGATCACTGTTGAGTGCAAGTGAAGGGAAGAAAATAGTTTCCTTCTAGAATGCCCAGGTTGCATCTATTTTTTTTTTAATATTTTACTTGTTTAAGGATCAAATCCTTATCTGAATCGTAATGAAATCAGGGATCAAATCCCAAATTATTTGATATAAATCTTTGCGGAGGTCTGGATATGCAGACCCTCTACTTCACATACACGTCAGACGCTGCAGAAAAGCAGAATGAACTCCAATCCAATTGGCTTCACATGCATAATCAATCAAGGGATGAGATGTGATGATGTGACATCTCACACGAGCAGATAGGATGCCCAAGAAGGATCCACGTCCAAGGAGAGGAGGCGACAATAAAGGGAGAGATAAAGAAGATGAAGGACCTCTTTCTTCACATGCCTGTCTCTCTCTCTTTCTCTCTTCTCTCAACTTGATTTGTTTGCTATTCTATTCTCTTCTATCATCCATAGGTAGAGATCCTCTCTATTTATAGATGATTCTCATAATTCAATGAGAGGAGGACTCTTTATTCAAATCTGATTTGAATTGGTCCAATACTCATGAAAGAAGGACTCCTATATGAGATATAATTGCCATCACTTATGACATCCACTTTGTATCCACTCCCACACCCACTTAGGACACCCCAAATAAGCACCAAACCAATTTTTGATCATGCTTCATGAGTGAATATTCCCAGTGCAAGTAGGAATACTCATATCTCATCCAAAACAGATTCGATTCGAATCCGATTCGAAGTCGGTTCGAAATAATTTCGAAAAACTATCAATTTTAAACTCTTTAGGACTTTTGTACCCAATCTAATTTGGATTTTAGACCTATTTAAGTCTAATTAATTCAGATCTAATATGAAATTAATAAGTACTTAAATTCAATCTTTCATATGTTCCTTGGATCATAGATAGAAATTGTTTATCTCCGGGATTGAACCTGAACCTCATATGTAGTGCTAGCTAGACATAGTCAACTCTTCAATCCCGTTTGACCCATAACTCAATTCTCAATCAAGTTAGCTTATATGTTCAATCAAGTTAAGTACTTTCAGATTGGGCATATAAACATAGGTAAATTCTTTCCTACTTTATCTAACTTGTGTGCGTGACTCCGTAGGTTCAAATACTAAGCTGGTAGCACAGGAACCAATTCATACACTAATCGAGATACCATCTACCAATGGTTACCGATGTCCAGATAGGTTGAATTATCGTAAAAGGTGATCAGATTGCGGTGATCGACTACCCGCAAAAGGTGATGTGTTCTGAACACAGTACTGTAAAACGTTTACTGATTCAAATTTGAATTTCAAATTTAAATGCATGCTGTTGTATCATATTTAGATCCTAATGTAGGGTTAATTAGTATTAATTAATGATATTAATTAATAATTCTGCTATAAAATAGTAATTTTGAAAAAGTTTTAAAATTACCATTTTGCCCCTGCACTAAATTTTCGCTTCAATTGGTATCAGAGCAGGTTCTAGAATATGATATACATATACATGCGTAGATTAAGGTGTAATCTATAAGTTTAAATTTAAAATTCAAAATTCAAAATTCGAAATTCAAAAAGATTTGAAATTTAAAATTTGAAATTTGTTAGAAGTTTCAAATTTGAAATTCAAAATTTGAAATTTGAAATTTGAAATTTGGTTGAAATCTCAAATTTGAAATTTAAAATTTGAAATTCGAAATTTGAAATTCAAAATTCAAAATTCAAAATTTGAAATTTGAAATTTGGTTGAAATCTCAAATTTAAAATTTGAAATTTGAAATTTAAAATTCAAAATTTAAAATTCAAAGATTGAAAATTCGAAATTTGAAATTTGGTTGAAATCTTAAATTTGAAATTTAAAATTTGAAATTTAAAATTTGAAATTCAAAATTTAAATTTTAAAATTTGTATATTTAGATATACATGATCCAAGTAGCAAGTAATCTAATTGGGTTGGTTGCCATGGCCGTCCGGTCATAGGAGAAAAGTAGGGTTTAAAGGCCCTCTCTTCCCATTCGATGGGGTCTCCTATGACGGTAGGGGTGCCGATGCAATTATATCCCATGCCGATGAAGCAGCGAAAGGACTTAATTAAGAAATTTATCATGAATGTGTTAGATTAGATCTAAAAGAAAATTTATGATTTATTTTGAGTTATTTTCTGTTATGAAATGAGCAATAGAATTGCTGTTTATGAAATGTGCTGATCCGTTTGTGAAATGAGTTAACACATTTGGTGAACAGAAAATAAAATCTTTCAAATTTGAAAATTATTTTCGAAATACCAAACCCTGACCCATCAGCCCAAGTACTTAATTAAAAGAATTAAGTGTTGTCTAGTAGGTCTAGAATTGTGAATTAAGACCTAAGACAATTGCATAAACTTTTGGGTCAATGGGTTAGATGAATTAGGTCCATAATTGGGTTAGACCTAAGGTTAGTTTAAAAAATGGACGAATTGGAGTAATTGGTCAAATCTAATCAAAAGTTGAATTAGATTAGGTCAAGGATACTCTAGACTCAACTTCAATAGTTGTAGTTGAATGGGTCCATGTCTTTAACTAGACCAAGATGGACTTAATTCATGACTACGCGGTGGAGCTCTATTTACTAAGTTGATCAAAATTAAAACTAATGAACCGGTTGGTGTCTAAGGTAAGTTCGACAGTTTTGACCAGTGGTTCTTAAGCGGGAGCTACTCGCATTGATTCGATCATTGACGAGTTAATGGCAAATCCCCACCACTGATCTCACTTACCTGGCCAATCTGGTAAGTTAGATTTTGATTAGATCACTTGATGATTAGAGCTCACCCATGTCATTAGGTAAATCAGTATGACTGATTTAGGTGCTCCTAATGCCAGCTTTAATTAAATCCTTTTTAATCTGACTTGGTGAAGTCAGTGGGAGGATTGAAATTGGCTGGATGATTTCTTCTCTACTATTCTTTAATAAAATCTTCAAAAATTATTAGGTCCCTAAAATGATTAAGTTATAATGATAACTAAGTCATAGCCTCCCATTAAGTGAATGATAATGAGTCCATTAGTTCAATGATCATTGGAGGCCCAAAGGCCTGGTGCTCATTGGCTAATGGAATTATTATTCATAATATGATAATTTAATTGAGTCTTTCTGATGGTGGTTAGGTTGGCCGGCCAAAGTCGGGCCTGATCATTTATTGGTCCGATTCACTAAATTAAATCATGTTAATGGTTGGACCTAACCAGATCTTTTCAGTGGAGGCCAAAGCCTACTGATTAGGTTCTGGGGCAAAATAATTTACTAGAAGTTGTTTAGAGAAACAACTGGTTAAGAACCTACCCATAGATGCACATGGGTTGACCAACCAAAGTTGGGCTCGTGTGTAGTCTGTGTGGATTCTAGTACCCATTAAGGAATTAAAGTAATTTCTCGAATTAGAGGATGAGGCTACCAGTTCGTAAAAATATTGGGAAAAACTTTAGATTAAAGTCCAAGTCTTTAGTATTAATTTATGTACTAATAGAGGTCTCATTTTTCTTTAAGCAGCTATGGCCACTACCCTGTCGCTCCGGTCATTATTAGATAATGACAAGCTCATGGGGCCCAATTTCGATAGCTGGTATCGAAAATTGAAAATCGTCCTTGAGCATGAACGGATCCTTTATGTAGTAACGGATCCAGCACCTGAGGAGCCAGCTCCGAACGCTAGTAAAGCGATCCGAGACACTTACTTGAAGTGGCTCAATGACCGCACCACCGTTCGATGTATTATGCTGGCAGCAATGAATGACGAGTTCAGCCGAAGGTTTGAGAACGCCCAGCCACAGGAGATGCTTCAAATGTTGAACGACTCCTTTGGCACGCCTGATGATGTTGAAAGGCACAAAACTAGTTGTGCTATTTTCAATGCTCGGATGAGGGATGGGGCCTCAGTCACTGATCATGTACTGTATATGATCGAGATGATTGAGCGCCTAAGCAAATTGGGCTTTCCTCTGCACGAGCAGCTCGGTAAGGATGCGATCCTTAATTCTTTGCCCAAGTCCTTCCTCCCATTCCTTACTCATTTTCGAATGACAAAGCCTGCAGTAAACTACCACGGATTGTTGGGGTTGCTGCAGAACTTTGAGAAGGATCACCAACTCCATAAGGAGTCGGTGAATGTAGTGGGAGGGTCTTCTTCTCGTCGTCAACCCTTTGGGAAGGGGAAGAAGAACAAGAAGAAGAAAAATAAGAAGGTGCAATCTCATGCTGGGACAGTAGCACGGGGTCAGACCAAGAAGCGCAAGCATGACCAGAGCCAGGCGGAGTGCTTCTTTTGCAAGAAGCACGGGCATTGGAAGAGGAGCTGTCCTCAATACATTGCCTCCCTGGACCCGAACAGGCCAAAGAAGAAGCAAGGTAATTATATGATAACTCCTTGCAACTTTTCGATTTGTGATACTACTGCCTGGGTATTGGATACCGGAAGCCCTTATCATATTTGTAATTCGATGCAGGGTCTGCAGGTCAGTAGAAGATTTGATGAAGGCGAGAGGTTCCTGAATGTTGGAGATGGAAGCAAAGTTCCAGTTCTAGCATTAGGAATCACGAGTCTTGTAATCAATTCTCGTAATATAATTCTGAGTGAATGTCACTATTGTCCAAGTTTTTTATTAAATATTATTTCTGTAGGCCTTTTGGCCATGTACGGTTATGATTTTTTAATAAAAAGAAATATTTGCAATATCATTTTGAATGGTGTTACAATATTTGTTGGACAATTAAATAATGGAATTTACTTACTATCACAGCCTGTTAATGTGGTTCAAAAATTCGGTAAACGCTCTAGAATAGATAATGTGTCAGAAGTCTACCTTTGGCACTGTAGGCTAGGTCATATCAATAAGAACAGGATAAACAGGTTGGCTCAAGAAGGAATTCTTGAAGTTAGTGATTGTGAATCACTTCCAACCTGTGAGTCCTGTCTTCTTGGAAAGATGACCAAGTCACCTTTTACTGGAAAAGGTGAGCGAGCCAGTGAACTCTTAGGTCTGGTACATTCTGATGTATGTGGACCCATGAGCTCAAGTGCAAGAAGTAGATTTTTCTACTTCATAACCTTCACAGACGACCTATCTAGGTATGGGTATGTCTATTTAATGAAGCATAAGTCGGAATCATTTGAAATGTTCAAACTATTCCGAAATGAGGTAGAAAAACAAACTGGGAAGTGTATTAAAACTCTTCGATCTGATCGAGGAGGTGAATACCTTTCCAATGAGTTTCTGACGTATCTAGGGGAGAATGGGATTCTCTCTCAGTGGACTCCTCCTAGAACACCACAGCATAATGGTGTGTCTGAAAGGAGGAATCGGACCCTGTTAGACATGGTTCGATCCATGATGGGGTTTGCTGGTCTGTCGATCTCCCTCTGGGGATATGTGCTCGAATCGGCTTGTTACCTTCTAAATAGAGTTCCGAGTAAGTCTGTAGCCAAAACGCCATATGAGATATGGATAGGACGTAAGCCAGTACTCTCGCACCTTAGGGTTTGGGGGTGTCCGGATTATGTTAAACGTTTAATTACAGACAAGCTTGGACCTAGGTCTGACAAGTGTAATTTTATAGGGTACCCAAAAGAGACCAAAGGGTATTATTTCTACCTTGCTGATGAGCAAAAGGTGTTTGTCAGCCTTAAGGCAATCTTTTTAGAAAAGGAGTTCCTTAGTGAAGGAACTGTTGCCTCTAAAGTCGAACTTGACGAAGTTCGACAGGTGGAAAAACCGACACATGTTACTGAACCTGAACCGGATTTGATTAGATCAGATCCGGAGCCCATTGATTATGCACCCTTAAGGCGGTCTGGTAGAGTACCACATCAACCGGACAGATATTATGGTTTCTTGGTCCGGGATGGTGATCCTATCGAACTTGATGAAAACGATGAGGATCCGATCACCTACATGGATGCAATGCAGAGACCTAACTCTGAGAAATGGCTAGAGGCCATGAAATCCGAAATGGAGTCCATGAAGGTCAACGATGTGTGGACATTGGTTGACCCACCCGAAGGAGTAAAATCCATAGGGTGTAAGTGGGTCTTCAAAAGGAAGAGGGGCGCAGACGGAAAGGTGGAGACCTATAAAGCCCGTCTGGTTGCCAAGGGATATCGTCAACGTTATGGTATAGACTATGACGAGACGTTTTCTCCTGTGGCAATGCTCAAATCCATTCGGATTATGCTTGCGATAGCTGCCCATCTGGACTATGAAATCTGGCAGATGGATGTGAAGACAGCTTTCCTAAACGGAGAGCTGGACGAAGAGGTGTATATGATACAACCTGAAGGGTTCACATCCACAGATGAGTCTAAGGTGTGCAAGCTACAGAGGTCCATTTATGGACTTAAGCAGGCATCTCGGAGTTGGAACATACGTTTTGATAGGACGATCAAAACGTATGGCTTCGTTAAGAACGGAGAAGAACCCTGCATTTATAAGTGGGCTAATGGTCCAGCAGTAGTATTTCTTGTATTGTATGTGGATGACATTCTCTTAATCGGGAATGATGTCCCTGCATTACAGGGAATAAAGATTTGGCTATCGTCACAGTTCTCCATGAAGGATCTGGGAGAAGCTTCCTACATCCTAGGGATGAGGATCTATAGAGATAGATCCAAAAAGTTGCTTGGCTTATCCCAGTCCACGTACATTGATACTATGCTGAAAAGGTTCAGCATGGAAAATTCCAAGAAAGGCTATCTACCGATAGGCCATGAAATTTCTCTCTCGAAGAGGGATTGTCCGACAACACCTCAAGAGAGAGAGCGTATGGGTAGGATTCCATATGCTTCGACAGTGGGATCTATCATGTACGTCATGACATGTACACGACCAGATGTGGCATACTCACTAGGGGTAGTGAGTAGATACCAATCTGATCCAGGAGAGAATCACTGGAAGGTTGTTAAAACCATCCTGAAGTATTTGAGAAATACTAAGGACCAGTGGCTTATATATGGTGAATCGGACTTGAGACTTATAGGGTTTACAGACTCTAGTTTCCAGTCTGATCGAGATGATAGCAAGAGTGTGTCAGGATTTATTTTTACCCTTAATGGTGGGGCTGTCTGCTGGAAGAGTTCCAAGCAGCACACTGTGGCTGATTCAGTATGCGAGGCGGAGTATATTGCTGCATCAGATGCTGCCAAAGAAGCGGTGTGGCTGAGAAAATTCATCACCGAGCTCGGAGTAGCACCCTCTCTTGTTGGTCCAGTTCTGCTCTATTGCGACAGCTCTGGAGCCATTGCTCAGGCGAAGGAACCAAAGGCACACCAGCGGACGAAGCATATTCTGCGCCGCTACCATCTCATCCGGGAGATCGTGGATCGAGGTGACGTCGACCTTCAGAAGATCGACGGGAAGGAGAACCTGGCCGACCCATTCACTAAAGCCATTGCGGTGAAGGAGTTCAATGACTACAAGTCGAAGATGGGTATTAGATACTGCACCGATAGGCTTTAGGCCAAGTGGGAGATTGTTGGGAATAGTGTCTCAAAGCCAATCGTCAGCCTGTTGACGGTTGTGCTCCTTTTGTATTAGTACATGAATTATAAATAAATAAAAGTTATTTTGGTATTTTTTTCATCACAAATGTTTCATCTTCTAATGAACTCCTGTGTTGTGGTGAAGTCCTTAGGACTATTTAGACTCGACAAAGGAGGATTTGTCGTTTAGTCCTTAAACATGTTCGCGACCAAATGATACGTTGTTACTAAGGACGACAATATTTATCGAGCATAGGTCGTTGTGTGCCATATGGGTTGGTTGTCCTCATAACCAAAGAGTGTGGAGACACTGGTATGGCATACAGGTGAGATGTAATGGTACATCTGCACTAAACGTGACCAACTCCGGAGCTATTTCTACTGTCAAGATTTGCTCCGATAGGATATGGGTATAAATGTCCCTCCGACCTGAGACCGCCACGGTGACTTGCAAGCAACTCACTGCACTTAGGCACTGGACTACCTGAATTTCTAATTCAGTGACGGAAGGTTGCTGGGTGTAGTCAAGTACTTGACTTGTCGGTGCGTGTGTCAAGATGGGATTGACCACTCTAGTTTAGGAGCTGTGTACAGTCGTGTTTCAATTTAGCAAAATCTTGGCCAGGGTAGTCCTAGTGAGGAGTCACAGGACTAATTGAGTTGAGCACGATTCGGATGATATCATCAGGGTTGACAGTTTAACTCTGAGTCATCCTAAACACAGGGGTCAAAAGGGATGAATTATACGGTAACCATATTCACGTAGGTTCTGAATGTTGCGATTGCGATTATTCGACCTATCCGGTCGTCGGGTACCATTGCTAGATGGTCACTTCGATTAGTACAGAAATTGATTCCTGTGCTACCGGCTTAGGTTCGAACCTGCGGGGTCACACACATTAGAGGTTCCTTTCTGATCTGATGGCTGATTATGAGTCTTATCTATCTGGAACTCTATGATTGAGAATTAGGATTCTCTAATCATGAGTTCCACACATTTTGGGTACCGGGGTCAAAATTTTGAATTTCGAATTTTGAATTTGAAATTTGAACTCTTTGATCAGGGTTTCATATCGATGGTCTCTGATTCCTGATTGCCCATCAGATTTGGACTCAATATTTATGAGAGGTTTAATTAGTGATTTAATCACTAATTAACTCAATTTGATTGAGTAATTATTTTTGGATCAAGTCCAATTGAATTGGATTCAGTTTGGATTGACCCGATTAGGTTAAATGTTGACCTAATCGCTAAGGTGGTTTAGTCCCTGATTTGATCAGGGGTTAGATTTAGTTAATTCTTGATTTGATTAGGATTTTATTAAGCCTAATTAAGCCTAATTATGTTGGGTTTAATTTGGTCTAATTGTGCTCAACCTATTTTAAACTAGGTTGGCTCAATTTGAATCAAACCACCTTGTTTTAAATTCCCTGCGTCATCCAACTTCCTTGCACCCATTTGAATTCACGAGAAGAAACTTCTCATAAAATTTTTCTTACGTAAAACCCTTCCCCACGTCCTCATTTGTGTGCCATATGGATGGATAAATTAATTAGTTAGCCATTCAAATTCAAAGCATGTTTGAATTTGAATGGATAACTTATCACTTGCCCTTTCATCCTTATCCATTTTGTGCGCCACATTACTTACACGAGAAAAGGTTTCTCGTGAAACTTTTCTACGCACAAAGAGCCACGCCCCTTCTCTTCTCACGCCCAAAAGGATAGGGATAAGTTGGTTTTCGTTTGAATTCAAATTTGATTTGAATTCAAATGTGTAACCTCTTGTCTTTATCCTCTCACGCGGATAAGACACGTTCGACGTTATTTTAAAAAGAGGAGAAAGGTGGGACGTGCGTAGAAAAATTAGGAGAGAAACTTTGGGGCGTGAGGAAGGCTTCTGCACAAGGTGAAGGTCCAAAACCTTCCGAGAGAAAAAGAAAGAAAAGAGAGAAAATTGGATGCAGGGTTTTTGGTGTGTACCCTAGGGTTTCTACCTAGGGTTCGGGAAGTGAGATTGGTGTGCCACGAGTATCGTGAGTCCACCAAATTTTAGAGAGAGATCCATCAGCCTCTCAAGTAACTGTGCAGATGATCCAGAGCATCCGAGAAGTCGGCACACATCGATCGAAGGAGTTCGATCAACATCTGCCATCAAAGGGTGAAATCACGAACTAGCATTCGTGAGGAGCTGATCAGACGGGAGCTTCGTGTGGACGATCCGCAGAGGCCAGACAGTTGGGTGGCTGCGACGTGACGATCAGAGCCCTCCGACGGTGATCAGATTGCGGTGATCGACTACCCGCAAAAGGTGATGTGTTCTGAACACAGTACTGTAAAACGTTTACTGATTCAAATTTGAATTTCAAATTTAAATGCATGCTGTTGTATCATATTTAGATCCTAGTGTAGGGTTAATTAGTATTAATTAATGAGATTAATTAATAATTCCGCTGCAAAATAGTAATTTTGAAAAAGTTTTAAAATTACCATTTTGCCCCTGCACTAAATTTTCGCTTCACTAGGATGGTCTCAGGTTAACTGTCAATCGAGATTGCTTTATCCATATTATATTTCTACCTTTCAAATCCATCTCATGGATTACCTTGGCCAAAGCTTTACTAAATTGAAATACAGCGATACATCAACTCCAATAATCCAGAGGGATCAATCTCATCTTGATCTACACACAGACTTCGCAAGTACTTGACTGTACCTGGTAGCCTTCCGTCACTGCATTAAAAATTCAGATAGTTCGGCATCAAAACACAGTGAGTTGCTTGCAAGTCACTATGGTGATCTCAGGTCTGAAGGATTTTTATACCCATGTGTTTCGTGAGCAGCTCTTGATAGCAGAATGCTCATTAGGTGAGTTACTTATTCAGTGACGATGTACCCTTATATCTCACCTGTATGCCATATCAGTGTCACCATACTTCTTCGTTAAGAGAACAACCAACTCATATGGCACACAACGATCTTCACTCGATAAATATTATTGTCCCGTAATGACGTATCATTTGGTCACGAACTTGTTTAAGAATTATACGATAAATCCTCTCTTTATCGTACACTAGCATAGTTCTAGGAACTTCATCATAGTACAAGAGTTCAAGAAAGATGTCACTTTGTGATGAAAAATATCAGAATAACTATTATTCAATAATCAATAATTCATATATAAAGATGAACTCAATCGTCACACGATTGATTTTAGGACACAATTTCCAACAGAAAAGACCGAGCACTTACCGATGTTATGGACGGTCTTGTTGATACTATGCGAGTCGGACATTGTGGCAAGTACATTTTGTTTTTATCTCCTTTTGTTATATTATTATTGGTATACTTATGAAAAATATTTATTTTTCTTTTCATATTGACAGTTTCAAAGGATCACATCGCTATACCATACGGGAAGGAGCGACTTTCATTTAGTCAATGTTGGGTGCAAGGACCAAGCACTTGCCGATGTTATGGACGGTCTTGTTGATACTATGCGAGTTATCACAGAGAATAAAGGACTTCAGACTGTGCCATCGGTGGATGATCTGAATACCTTTTCATATGTCTAGCATACCTCATATCCTGGCTTCTCGGACATCGACCTCCCCATAGATGATGCGTCTATATCATCGAGGATGAGCGAGTCGAAAGATACATCGTACTAATCTGATGAGCAGCACGTCGATCGGCATGAGAGGGCCAGAGACAGGGGTCGACTAAGAGTTTTTTGAGGTAGACACCAGACATATGTTGATGAGTCGAGCATGCCATCACCTCCCGCCCTATTGGTCGATATCGTAATTGATCCATCACATCAGCGGAGAGAGACGACATGCATTTATGAGAGGCAGACGTGGAGGAGGCCCCAGTATCTTGATATATACATCTCTTGATAGTTGTGATACTTGTACATTTTTTTTTTGCTAAAAAACTTTGTAATCATCAACTATTGGGTTACATTGTTTTAAAATTAATATTATATATTTTTTAAAATATAAGAGCACATGCTACAATTGTTGTTAGTTGCGCAAAAAATTAATTGTTAACACAGGTTGAAGTTTGAGATTATCCATCATTTCTAAGATATCCTGCCATGTTAATTATAAACAAGGTTAGAGAAATTTGAATTTGTATCTCAAGAAAGTAAATTTAATATAATAATATAATATGATACTATATAATAACATATATTTATATAATATAGTATAATATAATATAATATAATAATATATAATAGTATAATAATACATAATAATATAATATAATATATATTGATATTTATAATATTTGACACTATATTATGATATATAATAATATTATATAATATATAATAATATATATGATATAATATATAATATATAAAATATAATAATATATAATAATATAATATAATGTATTATATATTGATATTTATAATATATATAATATGTATAATATTTTACACTCTATTATATTATCTAATAATATTATATAATATATAATAATGTCATATGATATATATTATATATAATATGATAATGTTATATTATATATGTAATATAATATTATATAATACAATAATGTATAATAATATAATATCATATATTGATATTTATAATATTTTATACTATATTATTATATATAATAATATTATATAATATATATTATATTATATTAAAAATAAAATATCAATAAATATAATATTCTAATATATTATATTACATTATAATAATATACAACAAGAAAATAATATATATTAATATAATATATTACTATATAATTTATAATAATAATATTATATAATATACATTATATTATATTAACATAAAATATTAATATAATATAATATTAAAATATTAATATAATATAGTATTATAATATTATATTATAATATTATGATATATAATATTATAATATATAATTTATTTATAAAATTGTCTTACGTGAGAGCGACTTATAGAGTCGTCCGATAGGACGACTCATACTGTGTATCCATGCTGGCAGTAGGACTATAGTAAGAATACTAAGTCAGCATATAAAGTCATCTTATGACAGGATATTTTTGTTTCGGACAGTAATTTGATAAATATTTTCAAAAAAATATTATTTTATAATTTTTTAAAATAAATATTAAATCAATAAAATTTTTTCTATTAATTTTATCAAAAAAAAAACCGAAAATATCAGTTTATCTTTCCCTGGTCACCGCCGGGATGACTGGCATCCAATGTCAACCTTACGAGAGCACTGTTCCAAGAACCTTCACAGCGACCAACTTCGCCTGCCACAAGCTACGCAGGCTTCGAACATTTAAGTATTTAACGCACCCGGAACGAGCAGCAAACCGGGTTTCGTGTGTCCATTTTACCGTCAGCTGTCCACCGCTGTATGTTCGTGTTCGGGGCCGGCATGCACATGCAAGCCCAGGCGACCCCGTCAATTCTTCCCCTTATCTCATCCGTCCATCTGCCTATCCGATCTCTTCTGATCAACGGTACAGAGCGATCCAACTTAAAAATCCAGTCGATCTCCATCCAACTTAAAAATCCAGTCGATCTGCACCATCGAATCAAACGTGAAATGGCGCCCCGCGGTGCCACGCTGCCGTCCCGCACCGCCTTACGGTTCGTCTTCTTGGCTTCCGCGCTCGTTCTTGCCTTCGCCTGCTCCTCTCCTCCTCCTCCCTCCTGGCTTCCAAACTCTAGTGTTCTTGCTCTCCTCCCGAGGGCGATCGCCATTTGCGACCGATCATGCCGCTGTTCCTTTCCGAGGAGGAGTCCCGGCTCCCCTCTCACGACGCCGCGACGGTGTCGGGGAGGGCCGATGCCGTCATTCGGGATCTCCACCTCCAGGTCGACACGGCCAAGGCGGAGAAGGACGCCGCCGCCATTGCCGCCGAGCAGACCTGCGCCCTCTTGGAGCAGAGGTACGAGTCCCTCTCCGATGACCTTACTCGGCTCCGGTCCGAGAACGCCCAGCTCTCCGCCTCCATCGAGCAGAGGCTCTCCGAACTCGCCGAGGTCCAGGCCGAGAAGCACCGGCTCCATCTCAAGACTGTAAGCACTCCTCGCTTTCTTGATTCGCGATTCTTGACTGTTGTCAAGGTTTCTTGCGCTATCTCTTTCCCGATCGCCATTTTTCTCATTTGCTTCCTTGATTCTTGGATATCTCAGGTTGAAAAGGATGGAAAGATAGAGAGACTGTCATTGGAAACGGTGGAACATCACAAATCCAAGCGCCAGCTTCTGGAATTGGTGGAACAAAAAGATGCGGAGATCAGGGAGAAAAATGCCACCATCCAGAGCTATCTTGATAAGATCGTGAGTACACTTCCATTTTCATCGATGCGTGGATTGCAGTATAGAATGGCATACATTAGAGTAAGAACCGAGGAGGCATTTTTATATATAACTTTCTTTTTAGATCTGATGTATTTTTGTCTCCCTTGTGCTCTAAACATATCACACCCTTCCCAACCTTCCACTGAAGAGAGGTCAAGTTTATCAAAGCCCTATATAATGTGATTTTAGTACTATATAGGATTTGATACAGTTATCTGTCGAAAGCACATATTATATCAATTTTATCATGCACCACGTTTTTGAGTTTTGTTATAAGGTGAAGTGACATCTCCTATTCTTCTGTCGGGTGCTAAAAAGAAAGGGGTAGATGTCTTGCATACATTTTAGATGTCTTAGATGCTAGAAGAAGTTTTTTCCCGTGTGCCATGATTACTAGCTTAAATAGGTGCTATTAGTTCAAGCCGGTGATTATGAAAGATGATTTTGCAAGCTGGCAATTTGTTTAAAGAACATTTATGTTCCTACGTGCATATAATCAATCTAAGAGTTATGATTGCAATAGAAGAGTGTTATGATATATTGGCACTCTTTGGCCTCTTGCATCTTTATTTGGGTTGCTTGTCATAAAAGACATCACAATGTTGTCTTCCATGAAGTTGGATTTACTGTGGTATTTATTTTGTAGCTTGAAAAACAAGTAAATGTCTTCTTTTCCCTTCTCAACAGGGTAGTTTGACAGACAATGCTACTGCAAAGGAGGCTAGGCTGCATGATATTGAAGCAGAATTGGTGCATTGTCGTGTGACATGTAATCGTCTTACTCAGGTTAGACCAGTCTTGGTATTGTCTTGTTTTATGGTTGGGATATCTGGATACTTGGATTTCTTCTCATATTTATTTGACTTTTGCTGGTGCCTTTCCTTTGATTTCTATAGTTATTAATAGAAATGAATGAAATTCATAATATCTTCTTAATTTGTCTAACGTACTGTTGTTAGGGTTATTAATTGCTTATGTCTCTATGAAATTTGACTGGGATTGTCTTTGAGAAGATCTAATCAAGCCAAGCGATTTAACTTTTTTTGTTAGGACCAGGATACATTTGAATTTGAATTTGCAATTAAATAGAAAATAGACATAAGTAGGTATTATTAGTCTAGGCCCAACCTAACTTATTACAAGACCTAATATGATCCATTAACCCAATGCACCAGCATGTATGCAAAATTCTGTTTGATTACCAAAATGGTAATGATTTGTTTTTCTATTGACAATTTTCCATTTCACTCCAATATTTTGTCATCTAATGAAGCACTTTGGGTCACTAGTTTTTTGTTATTGATGAACAACCTTTTATTGAAGCCTGTACCGCCTATTTCTTTGGGTTAAGTTCCATGTTTTAGTTCTAATTTGTCACTTTTCATGCATCGGTACTTGACATACGAAGGTTGCTAAAATATCATTTTGTTGCCATAAATGCAATCAAACTACTAAAGGCTAAGAGCTCTCCAAAGCTTAGGTATATAAAAATGGACCATTTATGATCTTATATATCTTCACTAATAAAACTTAACTAATTATGTATGGCTATGCCTTCATGGTGAGAAACCTATTGGCTTATCTATGAGTCTTGTGAAGTTATTCTTGAAGAAATTGTAATTTGTGTAATTTCACTATAAAACTTAGCTAATCTATAAATAGTTCTTCACTTAATCCTGAAAATGAAAGTTCTGTGGAATTACTATTTTTTAAATTCTTGGTTCATATAGTTTTTGTAATATTTTTTGATCTTAAAGCTTAGCTTATAAAATGTTTGTCAGATAACATGGAGATAATTGCAAGCCATACCCTATGACATACTTTACGAGATCTAACCAACGACTGTGCCCTGCTTCACTCTCAGCCAAGCCTGTTATGACATGAGCATGTAAAGCTATTGATATATGATAATCTCATCTAACCTCTATGGCTTTGAAAGATGAAATCTCAACTGGTCTGAACTTTGCATATGGCTCTTTTATTGCATTCCACTTAGAGGAAGTTGGAAATAGGATCCATTTTTGTATCTTTCTTTTGGAATGTTCTTTTGCTTCCTCTTCCATACCAATTGTTATATTTAGTTCAGGTATATGTTATATTACCAAGAAAATCCAATTCATTCTCTTTTAGATAATTTATATGTTCAATAGTCATGAGTTCTGCATCTTATTCTAATTAAATAAGTAGCCAATATTTATTTGCATTCCCCCCATGTTTTGGTAATATTCACTGGCTTTGTTATATATTTTTAAACCATTTAAAGATTTATGCATCTTTGTATGGTTGTTTCTTGCTCCATTATTCTTTATCCCCCCAACCCAACCAGAGACTTAGGTCTCTTCTTCAATGCATCGGGAATAAGTCATAGCCATTTCTAGTATCTTGTCATTTACTTTGTTGAATTGATTATGAATATGGAATGGATGATGTTTACTTTAGTATATTTTCATGAGCAGGAGAAAGAACTGCTTGAGCAGCATAATGTATGGCTTAATGAGGAGTTGAGTGCCAAAGTTAAGAGCCTCATTGAACTACGTAAAATGCATATGGATGTTGAGGCAGATATGTCTGCTAAGCTTGCTGGTGTAAGTGAGCTAGTTCAAATATATTCTGACAATAAATTTGAAATATATCATTAAGGGATTTCGGCTTCCAGTTTGAAAGACAGATTGATGAATCTTCGATATTGTTAACATGGAGTAGAGAAAGAGTAAGGGAACTAGAGATGAGAATCACCTCTTTGGAAGAGGTATTATGTCATTTGTTTTCATTGTAATTTTGGGTTAATTCTTCTTGCCCATTCTATCTAACATATAGGATCATTGCTTGTGCAATGAAGGAGTTATGCTCATCTAAGGACACTGCTGCTTCTACTGAAGAGCGTTTTGCTGCTGAGCTATCAACTGTAAGTATAATCTCTGGTGCTGTCAAGATTTCCTTTTCATGCATGCAGCCATTGCCTATTTTGCTCATACATTCTGTTGGGAGACGGTTATCTCAGTTTGTTTTAAAAGTAGTTATTTGCTTTTCTATTCATAACCTCAATATTGTTGTTTTTCTTTTAGTTATTTGCTTTTCTATTCATAAGCTCAAAATTGTTGTTTTTCTTTTCTGTTTGGAGAACATAATGAAATAGGTAGCAACATGAAATTTTTTCGGGGCTTAGTCGGACTTGAACTTATAAGAACTAGTTTATGTGCTTTTCATTTCCTGGATTGGAAGTGATTGTGGATGCGGGCCATTCAGTATCATTATATCTTGTTAGATGTTATTATTTAGAGGATGTGATCCCATGGTTTTCAGAATCGTCCCGAATCGGATGGTTCGGAGCGTGCCGAACTGGACCGATGGGGGATCGGGATGGTTCCAGTTTGGAAAATGGCACATGTCGGTGCTGAGGGAGAAAGAGGGGGAAAGAGTAAAAGAGAGAGAAAGGAGGAGAGGGAGAGACCACGATGCCGTCAGAGGCCGCTGGAGGGTGACGGAAGTCTTCACAGCTTGGATCGTCCGTTAGGACTTTTAAACGAGAGAAAGAGAGAGGGGGGAGCGACTTATCTGAGGAAGACGCAGCTGGCGAAGGGCTGTCGTTCGCCAGCTGTCGGAGCTTGTCGGGTGGTTGCCATGGCCACCAGCCGGCGGAAGCCATGCAGGTGGATCCGCGGCTGTCTGTTCCTTCATCGCATTTTTTTAAAAACACGATGAATAGTGAAGCCGGCAATCGATTTGTCGGCTTTATTTTTTGAATTTTTTTTTAAAAAAAGACAAAAATAGTGAAGCCAGCAATTGGTTTGCCGGCTTCACTTAGTTGAAGCCGGCAAACCAATTGCCGGCTCCATGTTTTTTCGGCTTTTTTAAAAAAAAGCCTTGCTCGCGATGCCGCATGCATGGACTGCACGATCCGGTGGCCAATCGGCCCCTCCGACTCCTTCCCCTCCTTTTCTTTCTTCCCCCCTCTCTCTCTATTTCTCTCTCTTTCTCTTTTTTCCTCCTCCCGGTTTGTTTCCTTTCTCTGTGTCGGTTCGCACCGGTCTGGTCCGATACAAACTTGTACCGCCGGTCGGGCGGCATGGGCTCCAGTACCGAGTCCGCGAACCTTGTGTAATCCTTTTTTTTGGTTGAAATAACCATTGTTTTGATGGTAATTAGGATCTCTAATTTGTCATAGTAGCTTGATATGAGATCGTTTGAAGTCTTTTCAGTTGGCTAGTGCTATGCAGTAGTGCCTTTAGTGGCATTTGTTGGAAGGTTGCTTGTAGTGGATATACTATCAAGGGCAGCATGCCACTATATTGTCAACATAAAACCTGTTATTGGGGTTCTTTTGTATAACTGGAATGCGGAAATATATAAATGTATGTATATATTGTCATAAGACCTAACATTATGTATATTTTGAGCATATAATATATATATTTACAAATGCATGCATACACATATATGTATATATACATGTTATATGTATGTATATACATGTATATATATACACATGCTACACACAAACATATACATACACATGCATATATTTATATATATGTATGAATAAATGTGTATATACACTTTTATGCTTATGCATACATATATACAGACATACATATTTATATACACACGCACGTGTTTGTGTGCCTATATATATATATATATGTGTATTTATATGCATCAAATTATATTGATTAACATTCCCCCGCGTGCTCATTGTAAGGTTCTCCTTGATACCTTGTCTTGGCATTTGTCACCCGGAGTTACCTACTTATCAACGTGACATAATGAAATACTGGTGTATAATATGAATAATAAGATGGTCATTCTTGGACATAGCTGCCATGATATAACCCGCATCTCAACTAAACTAAGAAGCACATGCAGAGAGAGAGAGAGAGAGAATGAACTTGTTCTGTTGTATTATGACCTTATTTTCTATCTGTTGCTTGAAGATGTTGTTGCCTTGGCCCATGAGAGGGGGTGTTGTGCCTTCTTTGTGGAAAGGAGTGCAGTGGTAGTGACTTGGGCAAGCAGTTGTTGGGGTTTGGGGTATTGAATCAGGCACATGCTTGGTTCATTGGGCAGCTAAAATTTTTGTTTCCATGCTGGAGTTTTTGCATAGAGTCAGTGGACTTCCTGTTCATACTTTGGCCATGGTGCCAGATTAGGCATTCACTTGTGAAGCTAAACTGATGATAATTCTTTTAATCAATGAATTGTTGGATTAGATTTCTGGCTATGAAGTTTTTCTAATATATATTGTTGTGAATTGAGAAGTTCCTCTTCTTTAATTAAAATGAGGTGTATTTACAATAACGAGCCTAACAGCTTTTTGCACCACAAGATTTTACATTAAGGGCATGTTCTTTTGTGGGTAAATATTGTGGGAAAGTTGGTCAACTTTTTCATTGACCAACTTATCGATGTTCTTATGCTTTTCAAGATAGGTAAGTTACTTTTTCATGGATAGAATTTATCCATCAAATAGGAGAAAATCTTACCCATCTAGGGGGTGGCTAAATCATTTTTCCATCGATTGGAAAAATAACTTTTTTAATTCGTTCCTAATAATCCTTAACTTTATAATAATAATAATAGAATATATTATCATATAGTATATCATTATAATAGTATAATATAATATATTATTATATATAAAGATATATATTATATTATGTTAATATAAGATGTTAACATAATATAATATACTATGATATATTATAATAATATAATAATATATAACAATATAATAATATAATATATTATTATTATATATAATAATATTTATATAATAATATAATGATAATGTAATAATATAATATGTTTTATATATAATAACGTATACTAATATAATATAATATATTTTGCTATATTATTATATATAATAATATTATATAATGTATGATACATTATATTAATATAAGATATTAATATAACATATAATAATATAATAATATATAACAACAAAATAATATAATATATTATAATATTGTAATATAATAATATAACAATATAATATGATATAATATATTATTATATACTATATTACTATAATATATTATAATAATAATATAATATATAGTATTATACTATTATATATAATAATACTTATATAATAAAGGGTATTATGGAAAATATGGATAGATCTTAGCAACTTATCCAGAAAACTAGTAATGCAAAAGAACATGAATAATAGATTTCCAAGCTATTTTCCAATGCATAATAGAACATAGGTAAATTATTTTTTTGTTTAAATGTTGCTTGGAAAATATTTATCTAGAAAAATATATAGATTTTTGGATAAATTTTTTACCCTCAAAAGAACGGGCCCTAAGGTTTAGACTCATCAAAAGGCAACAATAGGAAAGGAGTCTTTTTTTTTTTTTTTAAAAATTATTAATCAGTGAACATAAAAGCATGTCCGATTTTATATCTGCCCTTGAATAGTGGATAATAGTCAAATAGTTCAGTGAATCAGGAGCTCATCCTTTGGAGTTGCTGTACTGCATACCATTTTTTACACCTTCTCTTGTTGTGCCCAATGTCTTTTGTTTTGGTGGGTGGATGATTTTGACTCAGACAAAGTCCTGCACTTGGAACCTGTATCCTAATTTATTTAATTTGTGCCTTTGGTCAAGCTATATCACCGGTCAATCTTCAAAATTCATTTTGCTTCAAAGTCAGCTTGCATTTTATTTTGCAATTCTTTGATGAAGGTTGCTCCTCTTCACAAGCCTTCAGGTTTCATTGATTATATTTTTAGGATCTCTTTCAGATATGGGATGTTGACAATTTGATTGTGTTAGAATTTGACGCCTCGAGATTCAGCCCATATTGAGCCCACAGCGAGGTTCGCGGCGAAAAACGGAGTCCAACGAGACCAAGATCACCTGAATCGGAGCTCGGATGGAGGAGATACGAGCTTTTGAAGTCGGCACGAGAATCGAGGCGGTGGAGGACCGCCGGCGACCGGCGGCAGTGCGGCCGCAGGCGGCGGCGCGCGGGACGCGCGTCCCAGGCCCGCGTGGGACGCGCGACCCAGGCCCACGCGGGATGCGCGACCCAGGCCCAGGCCCACGCGGGACGCGCGACCCAGGCTTGCTGGCCCCTTGCCCCGGTCCACCGTGGACCGGGTGGTCCACGGCGCGGTCTGTGGATCGCGTGGGCGTTTCCCACGCATTTCTCGCGGTCCACGGTCCTATTCCGTGGATCGGAGCGCGATCTAAGGGCCGAGGAGGCTCCCGGTCTTGATCCGACGGTCCAGGGGGTTTTTTGGCTTTGTTTAGGACTCCTAATCCCTCTCTAATCACGTTTTAAGCTCTGTTTAAGGTCTTTAAAAAGGCCTGAGACGAAACAGAGGGGTGTGGGTTCGGTTTCTCGCCGCCGTACGAACCAGAGGAGAGAGAGAGGCTAGGGCGCTGAGAGAGAAGGAGCAGGAGGCTCCTGGACAGCGGTCGCCAGGCTCTTCAGGGGTTCAGGGAGGTCTCCAAGAGAGAGAGAGCTTTTGTGAGGAGAACTTTATGTGAGAGAGAATTGGGTGTACAAGGGTTGAGGGTGAGGTCTCTTCTTGTAAAATTTTCTTTTCATAGTGAAGTTTGCATGCCCGGTGGAGGCGAGCCCTTTTGTGGCTGATCCACGTATTTTGATTGTTTTTTCTTCTGTTTTGTTTCTTCTTTCTTCCTGCTGCATCGCGTGGTACTGAAAGGATCTTGGGAGGTGGTGTCCTGGCCAGACATCCACCCAACAAGTGGTATCAGAGCAAGGCAGTACAAGGACGTAGATTGCAGTGGTGGTGAGCAAGACTGAAGATGGAGAAAACGGGAACAATCAAGATGGAGATCAACAAGTTCGATGGTAAGAGCAATTTCTCCTTGTGGCAGGCAAGGGTGAAGGACGTGCTCATCCAACAGGGGTTGATCGATGCTCTCTTGTGCGATGAGAAGCCGACCACCATGGAGGTGCGGGATTGGAAACGGTTACAGATGCAGGCGGTGAGTACCATCCGCATGTACCTGGCGGATGAGGTGGTGATCCATGTGCTGAGCGAGACTTCTCCGACGGTGCTGTGGTCGAAGCTCGAGGAGTTGTACATGGCGAAGTCTCTCACCAACACACTTTTCCTCTGGAGGCAGTTTTACCAACTGCGGATGACTGAGGGACAGAGCGTGCAGGAGTATTTGAGCCACTTCCAGAAGATCCTCACCGACCTTCTCAGCGTTGGCGAGAACGTTGAGGAGAAGACCAGGGCGCTGGTTTTGCTGGCGTCGCTTCCCTCTTCGTACGAGTCCTTGGTGACTGCTCTTCTAGTGGGGAAGAGCACTATCAAGATGGACGAGGTCACCGCGGCGATACTCCAGAACGAGGTTCTCAGGAGGGAGAACCCAGCTTCGAGCTCAGGTGGCGATAGCTCAGCTTTGGTGGCTTCTGGAGATGCAGGAGGCGGTAGACGGAGCGACAGGAGATCGCAACGAGGGCGGTCTAAGTCCAGGAGGGACTTGAGCAAAATCAGGTATTACCGGTGTGAGGAGTTGGGGCATCTAGCCAGAGATTGCCCTCAATTGAAAAATCGGACGGTGGCTGTTGTAGCGACGGCCGGCAGTGATTTAGATGGAGATGTCTTTGAGATATCTGACGAGGTATCTACTTCTTCCCAGCAGTGGATATTAGATTCTGCATGCCCCTATCATGTGTGTTGCAGAGAGGAGCAGTTTGACTCCCTGGAGAACAGTGAGAGCACTGTATATCTGCCGGATGGATTGAGCTGTGCGATCAGAGGTATTGGGACGATCAGCTGGAGGACACATGACGGTGCAGTGAGGAGATTGGGGGAGGTCCGATACATACCCGATTTCAGGCGGAATCTTATCTCACTTAGCAGATTGGATTCGAGAGGCTACAGGATGGTAGCTGGTGGAAGAATTCTAAGGGTGCTACGCGGCGATAGGATTGTGCTGGAGGGGAAGAAGGGGAGCAGAGGACATTATTACCTGGCAGGGAGCCCAGTGCGAGGTGGAGCATCGGGAGCCAGGTGGAGCCCAGAGCGAGGTGGAGCTCCAGGAGGCAGATCGGGCACGAGACAGGAGACTCGGGAGGACGAGAGGCGACGTCGCAAGGTAAGATTCCTATTGCCGCAGGATGATGCCCCGAGCAGGTCTCAGGTCAGAAGGAGCACAGCATACGACGGAGATGGGATCGAGCAGCCTGGCTCGACTCCCATGTTTGCCCATCCATGTCAACAGGCGATTGCCCCAGGGCATGGGGGCGAGGAGATCCAGAAGCTCTCGGAGTTTGGAGGAGGCCGAATATCGAGTCGAGGTGGAGATTGTTAGAATTTGACGCCTCGAGATTCAGCCCATATTGAGCCCACAGCGAGGTTCGCGGCGAAAAACGGAGTCCAACGAGACCAAGATCACCTGAATCGGAGCTCGGATGGAGGAGATACGAGCTTTTGAAGTCGGCACGAGAATCGAGGCGGTGGAGGACCGCCGGCGACCGACGGCAGGCGGCAGCGGCGCGGCCGCAGGCGGCGGCGCGCGGGACGCGCGTCCTAGGCCCGCGTGGGACGCGCGACCCAGGCCCACGCGGGACGCGCGACCCAGGCCCAGGCCCACGCGGGACGTGCGACCCAGGCTTGCTGGCCCCTTGCCCCGGTCCACCGTGGATCGGGTGGTCCACGGCGCGGTCTGTGGACCGCGTGGGCTTTTCCCACGCGTTTCTCGCGGTCCACGGCCCTATTCCGTGGATCGGAGCGCGATCTAAGGGCCGAGGAGGCTCCCGGTCTTGATCCGACGGTCCAGGTGATTTTTTGGCTTTGTTTAGGACTCCTAATCCCTCTCTAATCACGTTTTAAGCTCTGTTTAAGGTCTTTAAAAAGGCCTGAGACGAAACAGAGGGGTGTGGGTTCGGTTTCTCGCCGCCGTACAAACCAGAGGAGAGAGAGAGGCTAGGGCGCTGAGAGAGAAGGAGCAGGAGGCTCCTGGACAGCGGTCGCCAGGCTCTTCAGGGGTTCAGGGGGGTCTCCAAGAGAGAGAGAGCTTTTGTGAGGAGAACTTTATGTGAGAGAGAATTGGGTGTACAAGGGTTGAGGGTGAGGTCTCTTCTTGTAAAATTTTCTTTTCATAGTGAAGTTTGCATGCCCCGTGGAGGCGAGCCCTTTTGTGGCTGATCCACGTATTTTGATTGTTTTTTCTTCTGTTTTGTTTCTTCTTTCTTCCTGCTGCATCGCGTGGTACTGAAAGGATCTTGGGAGGTGGTGTCCTGGCCAGACATCCACCCAACAGATTGCAACTGAAAAAAAAATTGTTTCATATTATTAGGGAAATTTTAATATTGAGAAACTAGAGACCTGTTTGGTCGGAAAAATGAATGCTTCATGGTGTATAAAGTATGACTGTGAGTTGCTGTTTGTCTTTTATTTTTGTTAATGCTGACCTGATTTGGTGGTGATCTCTCTCCTCTCTCTCTCTCTCTCTCTCTCTCTCTCACACACACACACACACACACACGTGCACACGTGCATAATTTTATTTACAATTCAACTGAAGAAGCTTACTCCATAGGTTAACCAATGTTACCACTCTTTTGTAGTAATTTCAATTTTTATGATGACATTGCTCTAGATTAAATGTGTCTTGCCCTGGTTATTCTATAGTTGCCTATGCCATCATTTGCATGAAAAATAAAATTTTTCTCTTATGTGGCTGTTTCTTTGGAGTGTCTAAGATTTCTGTGGCAAATGCTCTCAGTGTGATATGCTGATGTTAATCACTAACAAGCATCAGAAAAGGGCAGAACTGTGCTTTTCTTATCATTCTTTTTTTTTTTTTTTGTTTGTTAGTGATGGGAATTTATTTTAGGTTCTCTTAATTTTTTAAACCAAATCCAAGCTCCTTTTTTTTCTTTAAATAAATTTAAATAATCCAGTAGTTTTCTTTACCTGTAATAGATCACAAAGCTTGTTGAACTTTACAAAGCAAGTTCCGACAAATGGTCCAAAAAGGCAGGGGAGCTTAAGGGTGTTATCGAAGCACTGGAGGTCAGGATATCATCTCTAAATCGGTGCATCGAGCTCAGTATAATTTACACTTGTGGTTCTTCTTCTTCTTTCTCTCTCTCTCTCTTTTTTGTTGGGGGGGCGGATGGGGAGGGGAGGGACAGGTCGGGATGTTCAATTATCTGATCAGTTTGTTGATATTATGCGATTGAACAAGGCTTACTGCATCAGATTATGTTCTGATTTGGTTTTCTTCTGCTAATGCAGATACATATGGCTCAGGTCAAAAATGAGTACAAAGAGAAACTTGAAAAGGAAGCATCACTTAGAAAGGATCTTGAAAAGGTATTGCTGTACTATGTATTGACTGTGCTGTATCTACTTAAAATTCAATGCTTGTTATTGGATTTCTAGGTCTATCATTGGAATGCTGAGTATGAATAAGAAATGTATGCATTCTCGACTTTTTTGTTCTCTGATGTGTGTGTATAAATGCCATCTGGCCAATACCAAAAATTTTTGTCAGGCTAAATGATTTTTTTTCAGCTCTTTTTTTTCCTGTTCTGGCAATAGTTTGTTTCTTGGTCCACAGGAAGCTGCAGACATGAAAATGAAGCTAGAAAAGTTCGGAGCTCAAACTGAGAATGCAAAGGCTGATGAGTTGAGCCTTCTTCCAGTAGCCAGTGTCCATGCCAATCCAACCTTGCAAGAACTGTATGCTTGTTTACCCATTGCACAGCTTGCATATTAAGTTTGCACTCTTGTGTAGTCTTTGTGTCGAACAAGTTTGTTACATGCCAGATCAAGTTCTTCATTATTTGTAGATGTGTCATAATGTTTGAACTCATGGTTGGCAACCGTGGTATTATCTATAGTTACAGAGTGGTTTGATTTTATAAATTTGTTAATATTATTAGATGTAATCTCAAAATATAAGGGAGTCCAACTAGTTGTTCTCTTCTTGTTTGTTTACATTTTCTATTTGTCAATCAAAATTTTGTGACCATGTCACTGCAAACAATTATTCATGTGGTTTAGGAATTAGGATTTTTATATCTACAATTATTCAGTGGACAACTTGGGATAATGTCTGGTTCTAGAATAACAGATATGTGTTCAAGAATGGAGACTTAATGTATAAAATTGTTCCATCATTTTGGTGAAGATATGCAAGAGAAAAGTGACTAGAAAAGGTGCTTGTCAGCTTTGCTAGAATCCAACTTTTACCCACCCTTCAACATGCTTTATTGTGGCGCCCAAAAGGTTATTTGGTTGAATAAAGCTAGATAAGTGGATTTTGTTTATAAATCTAGTAAGCCCTTGAAGATCAAATTATTATAATTTTTTCGATGACCTATGTCATATTAAGAAAAGTTAGTTGATTGTTATATTAGAGGCTTTATGTATTACAATTTGGATAATTGGTGCTAGTGATGTATGTGTCTTTACCTCAACTAGACCTACTTAAAGGTGGAATGCCTTGTAAAAGGTTTATACAAGCCAACTTTTGTTCCCACTTTGAAGGCCAGTTTCCTCATTTACCCTTTATGATCAAGTATTCTCTAAGTATTTGGTAGATAAATGAAGGCTTTATAAACTTTAGGATAATTTGTAGATTACCAATAGAGTACCTACGGATCCACCTTCTAGATTTGCTCTAGCTTAAGCTGCGTTACTTGGACACTCATGTCTAGCTTCTAGCATTTGTGTCATAAATATCCGAATAGGATATGCATCATGGACTTGAATATTTATCAAAATTCTTTTGCTTAAAGCTTTAAGAAATTGGTAGGGAGTTGGCATTCTTGACCAAGAGTCACCATACCACGTTGAACCAGATGGTTCGGGGTATGGTTTGTTGGACCGGGCCGTATTGCCCACTATGGGCACACTGTACTATATCGATCTTGTATCAGTATGCTATCTAGTACTATACTGAACAATTTACCGACACTATAATAAGATGGTACCGGCACAGGGTTTGGTACTAAGATGATGAATCTTGGTTCGGAGTGTCTTGAACCATTTTGAGGGAGAATTAGAACAATTTTGCCTTTTGGTTTGAAAAATGATGCGAACTGCTCCGAAGCGGATAGTTTGGATTGGTATCAGTGCGAACTTCCTTGCCGGTTCAAGCTCCACACCTCTTGCTTCAATGACAGAGAGGGAGGGCTGCGAAGGCACTCTATTTTTTTTTTAAAATCTTGAAAATTAAAAAAATGCTGGATTTTGTTGATTTCAAGCCTTTGATTAGCCATAGGGGTTGAGGGGTAGTCGATCATTGCACGGCTTCATATCAGAGACATCCTTGTGATTTGATTGAGAGATGTTGAGGAGAGGCCACCATGGTACCCAATTGGTGGAGGGCCCAAAAAGAGTCATGGCAAGAAGGCAACTGTTCAAACCTGCAAGAAATGCAAAGGAAAGATAGTTGCATCTTCTTTGGAGAGACTAAAGGAGATCCATTCACTTTGATTCAGAGAACAGCAAGCCATCTGATGACTGGTTGCCTAGATTATCATGCAATACTAGGAATGACAGTTTATCTTCATCCCATGATGCATCTAGTGGCTAGGGAGATAGTGGGGATAGGGTACCATAGTTTATGATGGTCTTCAATTCACTGATGAGTCCCAATATACTCTTGCCACACAAAATAGGGATGGTGCATGACCTGGCTGAGCTCGCGAGGACATCATCTCATATAGGAGACGAGCTCCTCATGGTCATTTGAGAGGTGATGTTGCTACTGCAGATGACATTGCACATGGAGAGGATCCTTAGACATATTTGGTTCCGAGTCACGCATTGGATCCTATGTTCCACACCAGGCAGCAACCTATGGCACATACGTACGTGACATCATTCTTGAGTGGTTACCGTATTGCGTAGCCTTAGCCATCGTTTGGGTGGATTTTGTTATCATCATCTTTGTATGGCTAGCCCAGTCTCAAAGTTAGGTAGATGACTCCTCCTAGATTATCTATCTTAGTGGACCATGGAAGCATTATGGAGGCCTATTGCAATGTGGAACTTTTGGAGAGCTGGTGTGACACTCCTCTAGAATACTATTATGATCTTGATGTTTGCAAGTTACATTGACACTCCACCAGATTTTAGATGTCGGTATGTATTTTATGCTTTATATACATTAAAATCGATTAAATTTGTTGTATTATACATATTTTTTAGTTATAAATACATCAGTTGGATAGATCCCAATTCTATTTCATGATATAAGAAAATCAAAACAAGGTTAAAACCACAAAGTGGACAACAATCCCATTAAAATTTTTGAGTACAAATTCAAAAAGAATTGAGAAAAAAATAAAAAAATAGAAAAAGAAATTGGGATTGGTATGCCAAGGTGTACCAAGCGTTGGTACGGTACGGAATTGATATTATTTCTTACCGATGGTTGACTGGTACAAATCCAGGTACTGGTTCAATGAATCTTATCTTGTTCCCGAATCTTGACCATGAATTCAACCCGCTAAAATGATGCTAAGTGCTAATAGTGTCATTTTGTTCTTTTTACTGATTGATCAATAATATAGGCAAGGATACAGGTCCTAAAGGGATGTCCCGCAGGACATCAGGACGGAATACTATCCTATGTGTTGGACAGACCCGTCCCACTAGCGTCTTAGCATCTTCTGATCGGAACATCTTGGGACATCCCTTGTTTTAAGTGTCGGGATGGGGCGGGACGACAACGCATCTTGTTCCATGAAAAAATCGGGGCAGCCCCATCCCACCATATAGGTACTACTTTGCAAAATACCATTTTTCAAAATCCTCAAGCATTTTAGAAAGTTTGAGTGTCAAACTTGCATAGAGGAAGAGCTTAACAAATGATATTTTTTTGTGCTTTCTTTTATACAATATTTAAATGCATAATATGTTGCTTAAAATTATTTTCCATGTATCCACATATCTTTTTTTTTTTTTTTTTTTTGCCCATTCTTGTTAATTTAGGCATTCGGCATGCATGTTGAATCTGATTTTTGTGTCCCTCTCAATGCAACATATTTGAAGCCAACATTATCTATGAGAATGATTGTTAACCAAGTTGATATTCCTAATCTTTTGCAATGACAAAAATATTTTTTTTGGGTACGATCCAGACAAAATCAAGTATTAAAATACAACCTTTTAAATCTTATCCATGAAAAAAATTTCCATAGCCTAACAGAATGTCTTAATTGATGCTCCTATACAAAACTATTGCTATGGTAGTAAAGTTTCTTCCTATCGGATAGAAATAAAATTGCCCTGGATTATGCTTGGGCTCATTTGTGAAATAAATGTCTGACTTGAGTCTGGCTTGAGTTGCAAATTAGTTGTTGCAAACATTTCATTATCTTGGCTTGCTATTCTTAAGTATTTCTAGATTGAGTCTGCATGTTTAAAATCTTACCAAACATGGAAGGTTTTGGTTACAACTGTTAACTGTAAAAGTATTCATATCATCACATGATAAATACAACACTACAAGATTTAGTAGTGGCCGATGGCTTGTTATTAGTTTTATTTGGAATTAATGAAAAAACATATTGGAGTTGAAGGCTATCACCAATAGGATTTCCACTTAGATCAATACATCTTTGCCAGCTTTCCTTAAGTTGATTTTTTTTTTTTTACATGTGACATAGGTTATTAAAGAGCAAATAGGACTTGGCCAAAATTTCATCAAGATCAGTGTTTCCTGGATTTACTATAGCAGTGACCTATGAAGTTACCTTATTTTTTGGTCTATCGAAGTTGTGGACTCCTGAAAATGAAATCAAAAGAAAAAGGGAATAGTGGATGTGCTAACATGATAAGATGATATGGTTCTATAAATTTTTATACAGTTTGTAGACAGTTGTAAATTGCTAGTATATAGTATTTTTTGTGGTTACATGTAGAATGTATGTACATAATATAAAACTTGCATATTTAAGGAGTATATAACCTCTCTTTAATTAGGCCTATTTTATCTTTTTTGGATCATTTTTAGCATTTATTAGATCTTATATATGTTTATCATATATAGAATTCTTTTGGATCAACTTCACATATGCGAGCTTTAAGTGTTTCAACCATGTCCAATGCCAATGAGTAGAAGGGTAGCTATGGAAGAAAGCAACAAAAAAAATGACATGTTTTTTCTGTTTTGATTTGTTTACCTTGCCACTGTGGTCATTGCATTGCCATCTTTGCTGAGTCCTCGTCCCTCATTTTCTTAATTTTCTTAAGAGGAAGTGGTAAAAGTTTTATTATTTATTGTGTTCCTCTTTCTCTTCATCTTCTTTCGGTTTCACATTCTCTTTCTTTTTATGATTCCTTTTTCACATTTGCTTCCACTTTCTTTCTTTTGTCTTTTCTCACTTATTATACGCCATACTCACCAATTGGCATATTTGATGAATGATTTGCATCAAAAACAAAATGTCCCAAACTTAAGAACATTCTGGCATGTCATTTGTTTGGTGTCTTCTCATGGATATGTGTTAGCAGGAATTTTTTCTGGGTAATCTGCCTGTTAGTGTAACAGCAATCTAATGAAGATAATTAATAAATGTGAATTCAATTTCTAGTGCAGTGGCCCTAACATAAGCTTATCTCAAAGTTAGAAGCAATATTTTACATCCCGGTGGGACGGGGGGCATTTCAACCATCCTGTCCCATTCTTGAGAGGACATAGGACTAGGATGAGGTTGGGAATTCGAAACCCATCCTTGTGGAGAGAGAAGAAGAACAAGAAAGGAAAGAAAAGAAATGAAAAGTAAAAAGTAAAAGGAAAGAAGAAGAAAAATGAAAGAAAGAAGGAAGAGAGAAGAAAAGGAAAGGACGGAAAGAAGAAAGGAAAGAGAAAGAAGAAAATGAAGAAAAGTAAGGAAGGGATAAGAACAAGAAAGCAAAAGGAAAGGAAAAAAATGAAGATAGAAGTAAAAGAAAGAAAAGAATGAAGGAAAACAAAAAGGAAAGAAAAAAAGAATGAATGAAAAGAAGAAGGGGAGAGAGACAGAGGAAATGGAAAGAAGAAGGGGAGAGAGACAGAGGATATCTATCGGGATGCTTGACCGAGACAGCTGTCGGGACGGGATGGGACAGCGGGGCATCTCGTTCCATAAAGATACCGGGACATCTTCGTCCCATGAGATTTAAAACCTTAGAAGTAAGGTTTGATGTATCAAGCTGTACTGTCTAGTACTAATCATACTATCCTGCACCACTAAGGGCCTATTTGGATATTCCTACAGGATTAATTAGGCTTATTGGCCCATTCATCTTGCATTTTTTAAGAGCCTATCCAATCCCAGCCCAGATCCTAGCCTTTGGGCTGTAGGAAGAAAGAAAGACTTATAGAGGTCTTTTGTTCTTCCCATAGGATACAGGTTGGGTGATATTTGGTTGATACATGGCCATGCTTAAATGGACAACCCAATCAACAAATCCTACAGAATTTTCAGCCCAATCTTGTAGGAATATCCAAATAGGCGCTAAGAGGTTTGATATGGCAATGTATTGATACATAGTACAGCTGTTCTTTCACCTCCAGCAGTGTATCTTGTGTCAGTACAAGGGTGCATCCAACTTGCAGCATACTGGTAAGCTAACAGTACAATGCCTGGTTCTGGATAGCAAACATTAGAAGAAACTGTAACTATTATTCATTACTTTTGGTGTCCACGTATATTTTTGAAAAGTTCTCTGTGTTATGCTAGAATTGAAACTTCTGTAATAGTTGAAGTTCCATTTATTTGTTATGTGGCAAACGGAAATCTATCTTCATGTGTTATCAATTTTTAATTCCTTCCGTTATGGGGTTTGGTGGATTGGATTTTACAATTTCGAAGTGGCTATAGGCTTATGGGAACAGCCGAGTTAATTTATCCCTTGCTGTATGGTTAATGAACATGACATGATTTTTTTAACCTTGGCTTTGTCATTAATGTTTCAATGGTCATGAGCATGGAAATATTCAATACTATAGAGCTTCTTGTTAGAACTTAATCTCTTGAAAAGTATCTAGAGGCACATGAAAACTGGTAAGTGAGAATGCTGACATAATCCGAACTTTTTCAAATTGCACTCTGAATAAGCTACCTGTATCAGTGTTTCTTGTGACACGGTCTGTTTATGCTCTTTATAAGTAACTTTTGAGTTTTGATAATAAATGTCAATACATTTGCAGCAAACATCCTTTTTGTTCTATCTTTTTTTCTCCTAAGTTGGTCAGATTGTTAATTATATTATTGTATTATGCTCAATTTCATCTTACGTGAGGAGGCAGCCTGTACATGTTCCTTTCATTTTCTTAAAAACATAAGCTGAAACATCAGTTGGTGAAACTGGCAGTGATAACACGCATGAGGATGGCCAGTTGGTTGTCCCTAGGATTCCATTAGGTATTTCTGAAACAGCATTAGCTGCTTCTCTTCTGCAAGATGGTTGGAATGTAAGATTTCTCACCTCCTCTTTTGATTCTCTCTCTCACATATTCTTTGTGAACGTATCATCTTTTTTCATTATTCATTTTGTGTTGAGTTTTTTCTTGTGGAGTGTAGCTTGCTAAAATGTATGAGAAATATCAAGAAACCTTTGATGCTTTGCGGCATGAGAAGTGGGGTCGGAAGCACGCAGAAGCCATTTTGGAACGGGTACTAATATTAACTGGTCTTAGAAAATTATTGACCTAGATTATTGTTTCTACTTATCTTTGCAGTTGAGGATCCCTAAAGTTCAACCTTGTAATTTGTATATTGGTCAAGGTTGAAATCTTTTGCTTATCATAATGTTTGATACTTGTATGCATGTCACAGTTTATGTATACAGTCTGTAGACTAGTACTTCATTAACTATCACAATTTCTGCTATAGACCACCAGTATCTCATATTGCTTTAGGGCATATTTCTCTATAAATTTAAATTTTTATATGTTTGGATATTCATGAATTTGTGTTGAGTATATAATTTGCAAGTGTTCCGTAAGGAATATGTTCATCTATTGTTGTATTTGAAACAGAAAGTATATTCATTCAGCGCAATAGGTAAACTATTTTGTTTAAACCTTTATATTTGATATTTTTCAGTGTTTTATGCTCCCTTTTGTCCTTAATGGTTTCTTTTTCTTAAAATTAAACTTATTTATCTATCCAAATCAAAGTTTGCCGTACTGGTTGCCACTGTACTTTATCGGGCGATAGGTATATCGTACTGTGCTAGTACTGAACTAGCATGTTGTCTCATAATGTACTGACAATTGGTATGCTACTTCGTAGTATACTAAACTACGTACCAACATGGTAATGGGATGGTATTGGTACGAGCCTATGAGATCTGATATCGAGACGGCGAATCTTAGTCCAAATTTACACACGACTAGTTTATCGAGTAGAAACTTATTTTTAAAAAGTCAAAAATTATGCATGCAATCTTGAACACGACAATTATTAGAATATTCTTATGAATTTGTGTGACTAATCAATTGGACACATTTTAAAAAGACTTTTGAGCATTTCCCTATAGTGGGTAATGTTGGTTTTTTTTTGTTGCAAAATCTCAAAGTTGTAGATGCTTTTAAATTTTGTAACTTTGGATATGTTTATGTCATGCTCTCGACCTGGGATCGCGGCAACCACGCATGCTCATGGAGACTCTCTCCATGAACATGTAAGGCATCTTTTCACAACATCATAAAGCAACAGCGGGACAAATAATCAATATATTAATATTCAAATTTAATTTAAATAACTAAATCAAATGTTTTATAGAATAATATTCTATAGTTCTGCATCAACCTCAATAAATTCTAATCTAAAATAAACATATCAAATTTTACTTTTAATTTGCTCTCCTATATTGAATCCTCTAGCCAAGCTAGTCCTTTAAATCTATAAAAACAGTAAAATACAGAGTAATGAAAGCTAAAACAGCTCAGTAAGCAATGAATACTTTAGCTCGATGAATTCAATAATATTAATATACTAAAAAAAAGCATGCAAGGTGCATCAATTCAAAATATACAACACTAGTTAAAATAAGATCCATGCAAAATTGATTTTCGTTCATAAATTGATTTCTTTTAAAACATCACATTCTTCTCGATAGCCATGAACTCAATCAAAGTACTAGCGCCTAGCCCCTATAGACAGGGTATCAAAATACCATCGTACAATCCTTAATGATAGGATATCGAAGTAGCAGTGTACAACCCCCATGGCAGGGTATCGAAGTACCAATGCACAACCTCCACTGGCTAGGTATAGAAAACGGCGTCTGGCTGCGAGTTAAAATCCATCTCAAATTAAAACACTTTTTCATGTTTCAATTCGAAAAGTTTATAACTATGAGACACTGAGATCAATCGATACAATCTATAGCAAATTCAATATGTTCGATCATAAATCATTTAACATATCGGAAAAGGACATTTGACAATCTAAAATACCATGCATCGAATTTATGAATCATGAATAATTCAATTTAGAACATATTTTATAATTCACTGATAAATCTAGAAAAAATGAAGCATTGCTTACCTCACGTGTACACCAACAAACCAAATAATTTCAAAAATTTCTTTTCAAAATTTTCAATTAATAGATCATATTGTAGTATCCCATTATGGGGCATCTTTTTGTCAAGACAACTGCACTGCTATACAAGATCAAGTCTAATAATTAGAAAGGTATAGATAATTAAGAAAGGTAGGATTGATAGATAGTCACATACAATGGTCTCGATCAATTTGGTCATGATAACTTTGTTCGATCAAGTTCAGACTAGGATACAAGTGGTTCCATAGATATCAAAAGAAAGCGATGGAAAAATAGGGGAAAACATGGTCGGTTCTTCCAAGAAAGATCTGGCAATTGCTGGCCAGAATCAAGGGTATGATGGATTAGGAAGATGGCAAACCAAACAAATCTAAGGATGGAAGGGTCTTACCTAGGTTCTGGCAATGATTGGGCCATGGATCTAGCGAGCACAGTGATGAAGTTTTGGAAATAAGAAGAGAAAAGAGAAGGGAAAATCTTTGATGGTCGCTGACGGCCGATGTTGATGGGGTAAGGGGCTTGGTCCCTTTAAATAGAGCTGGAGGGGAGGAGTTTGACTCCCTCCTGGCTCCAATTTTGGACTCCGATCGGGAGTGCATCGGGGAAGAAGACTCCCATTGACAGTCTTATTTCAGTTTTTTTCTTTTTTTTTTTGTTTTGGGCTTGAACTAGGTTTCTGGATCAGTCAAATGGACCAGGCCCAGTTCTACTTGGACTAGGTCATCACAATTTAGGACTTGCTTGGCATCAATTTTTTTGTTTCCTAGGTTTATGTTTTTAAAAGCAAAATCATGAATATTAAGGCAAAAAGATTTGTTTGGACTACCATTTTTATTTTTTGTCTTTGTAACTTACTAAAAAAGTGGAAGCAAGAAATCTTGAGTGGACCTCTTCCTTCCTCTAGCCCTTGACACATTTCGTTTGCATTATGCTCCTCATTCTTTTGTCGCAGCTGCCACCTTCACCCCCTCCTCTTTCCCCTCCACACCTTTCCTCCCTTTGCACCTCTCCAAAATACCAACATCTTCCTCATCCCAAATCCCTGGAACCCCTGTGTTAGCCCAAAAGCTCAATTGCTATTGCTAGTTCACAACCTACTTCGAGGATGAACTTGCTGCCACTTTCACCTGCTTTCATGCTTTCTTTTGCTCTTTATGCCCTTGCCATCCATATCGTAACAAGAAGCTACATCACTAGCACCTGGTTGTCAACCATCTCTTTTAGTCTCTTACCCAGTGTCGTCATGATCTTGTTGATGCTTGACCTCCATTTGGCCTCTAACATTGGTGGACGGAGGCTTATAGTTCTATCACTCGAGGATGGGCATTGGCAATGCCAACTTCTTTGACCTTTTTGCCTTTTGTACTTCATCTGCTTCCTGGTTCCTCTCCTTTCTTCTGCTATTTATGTTGAGAACCAAGTGAAGAACTGCCTCATGAAGCAAGCCCTGTAAAAAACCTAAAGAATGTTTAGGATGTGGGTATCTCAGGAATAGGAATCCTCTTAGAGTATAGTTATAGCATTGGGACCTATTTAAGCTTTTATGTAGTGTCATGATATTCACCTATTGTTTATGGTTATGTTGATGTGCCAGTACTCCCCCCAACTTCAGGGCCTACAATGGGACTATCGTATGTAATGTCCTTGATGTTATATTTGGAAAAGTCACGTCTAATATGATTTTCTTAGCTCGACAGCTTGATATGATTTGTTTGTTTGATAACCGTATAGATGTTGGGCTAACGCTGGGAATTTTGTCTTCATGAAAAGGTGCACAGTGCTTCCTTAACCTTCTGTGAGGTTGTGTGTTACTTTGAGTGAATTTGCATTCATAGATGTGAAGCTAGTGCAGAGGAGATAGGTGATAGAGATTTCTTTTAGTGGTGGTATGCTATCAGGCTAGGTTGGCCTGATGAGTCACTATTGTTTTATATAGAAGTACCGTCCTTTTGAGTCTTTAAGGTTTGTGCAGATTCTTCTTTCTAGTTGGATTATATGGTGCAAAGACCTAGGGTGATGCTAAGGACCTTCAAGCAATCTTTTCAATTGCTTTGAAAAAATTTGATATCTTTGAAACTGAGGCAAAGTTCCTTTAACAACGAACTGTTCTACCTGAAATGGTACTTATTATTTATACACTTAAATATATTAATATCATAAATGCCATGTTAATTTGTTTTTTACCAGCTGTAAGCTTTTGATTCCGATAATGGCGTTATGGATTCATGGCATCTCTCAGTCCTGTTTCTTCATGTTGATCTTGTTAGGTGTTTAATTTTTCCTGGTGTCACATGTCTCAGGAATCTTTTGCTCATTTTATGGACAGTTCCCATTTTACATTGAAAAAGCATAAGAGTTGGTACTGTAGGCATATAATAATTTAATTTCTGTTGTTTTTGTTGTATGGTATTTTGAAACTTGGGCTAGGAGGCAATACCATAATTAAAGTTAGGTGTCTTTGAAGTATTTTTTGTTAAATATTATTGGAAATAATAGAATAGCCCCTTATATTTTTTACTTGTTGGTAGTTTTTTTTTGGTGCAGTAGATATAAGTACCTAATAATTTAATTGTCACAATTATAGATGCTACTAGTTCTTTTTGGTATGGTGCCTTGATCGAATACAAATAGATAAATGCAGAGGCGATATGGGTATAATGGTCGTGGTGATATCTATACCTTCATCTTTCACTATTGTGTTCCATAAAAATTTAGCTTAACAAATGTTGTATGTCAAGGTAACACTAGTTAGGTTCCAAGACATTTGCTTAGATAATATATGTCATATCTATATGATGAAGGCCTTTTGTATTTGTTGGTATTTTGTACCACCAATTTCTTTACATGACGAATTTCTCATGATATTTAAGAAAGACAATGCTAAGTTTTCTTATTTGTTCAGCTGTCATGCTAATTTTTTCTACTTTAATGTTGCAGGTACTGCATGAAATAGAACAGAAGGCTGAGATAATTTCAGATGAACGAGGTGCCTACTTGCTGAACCACTTCATTTTTGTGCATGAAATATATTTATGGCTTTAGTATACTTGATAATCACTATTGTCAAGTATCCAGTTCATTGCTGTTATTGCAATATTAGTGTTATTAAAGTCCAAAAGGTGGTTCCATGAACATTAAAGTTTGTTTAAGATTGTCCTATGGGCACTCTAGAGCCATTATAAAGTTATAAAACTCTTTTTTTTTATAACAAATTTGTAGGCCGTTTTGAACTAAGGCTAAAATTAGTTAATTCACATCTTTATTTTTACACAACCATATTTCAAACAACTTGTTATATCCAAATTGTAAAGCTTTAAGAGAATGTTTATTAAACTATATGTAAAGGTTTTCTCTCAAGATTTTATTTTATATTTTGGCTTGTTATTGTATATTGTGTAGCATGCACTGTGTGAGCCTTTTTCTTGTTTAGTGAAAAGCATTATGTCTGGTGTTGCAGCTGAACATGAGAGAATGGTGGAAGCATACTCTTCGATGAATCAAAAATTTCAGCAGGCGCTATTGGAGCATGATAATTTTGAGAGTAGTATTAAGAACTTAAAGGTATATGGCCTTTGCATCAATGCTGTTATAAGTTTAGTCTTATGATTTATATTGACAGTCTTCTTTTCAGTCTGAGTTGAAGAGGCGTGAACGTGATCATACTATTGCACAAAGGGAAATAAGTGATCTTCAGAAGCAGGCAAGTGTTCGTTTAATTTACATGTCCATTTATAACATATGAACATATGTGGGTGCTTGGTTATTCTTATGTAATTGTTTAGTCGGCTTGCTTATACATGCTCTATTATGTAAGATCAACTACTTCTTGAACAACTGATAGGTTAAAATTCTACTCTGATTGGATTCTGTTTGTTTAAATTCCTTGTTCTATTGTCATGTTGTGTTTATATCTTCAGTTTTTCTCGTCACATTACAAAGTCCTTATTTCTGTCCTTGTCTGTCTGTTACAGGTAACAGTTCTTTTGAAGGAATGCCAAGATATTCAATATCGCTATGGTGCTGCCCCTCAGGTTCATGCTGATAAATTTCTTACTCCAAGTTCGGTTGATACTGATGATGGCATGGCTGCGAGGAACGAGATCTCTCAACCTCTTGTAAGTGACTTTAGCTTGTAAACCGTAGTCTTTGGGTATCTTGTCCCTTTACAATATTACTGTGCATTTTACCACTGCAATGAACAGATGACGTTTAAGGACATACATGGATTAGTGGAGCAGAATATCCAGCTTCGAGGCATTGTGCATGGTCTTACATGTGAAGACGAAAAAAGAGATGCTGAACTAAGGGTAAATATCGAAACTATTGCATGACAATCATCAACTTTATTTCTAGTTCCATTATATAGTCCTAGATAACAGCAAGTTCATTTCCTTTAATGTGCAAGCTTAATATGGACTTGCGTTTGTGAGGTTGAACTGCATTGTTTCATTTTCATTGACTCTACAATTTAGATAGGGTATTCCCATGATTAAAAAAACTATTTCATCCGAGCTTTTTAGGAGAGTTTCCAGATTGAGCTTCAAAGATTTACTAATTAGGCAACTGCTAAGGTTGAAGTGGTGCTGAAAAATTCCGAGGAACAAAAGCGCATGATTGAATCTCTTCATAGCTCTATAAGTTTTTTTGTGGCACATAGTTCATTTTGGTGTTTGAAAGAAAATTGGGCCTGCTAGGCCTTGATGCATGTGTTAGTCCCTTCCAACCACATGCCCTGTTGGTCTGACATCTGTCACATCAATTAATTTATTAGTAGGGGCATGTTTGGATAATCCTATTGGATCCTTAGGATTCGAAACAAGATTTCTAGAATTGTAGAATATAAGACTTGGCCCAACCCATGTTAACTAGACCTTTCTTAGCCCATTCCTATACGGAGGGAAAACTGACCTTAGTAGGCCCCCCTTTTTTATTTTCCTTCTCATGGTTTCAGGCTGGCCCACTCCAAAGTTACTCTAGGGAATTTTATGAATATAGGCCTAGCCCCTTCCGTAATCCTATGATCTTGCTGGTTGTAAAGGTCTAATCCACAAATCTTGGAGGATTTTCAGTCCAATCCTGTAGGAAAACCCAAATAGGTCCTAAGTGGGAATGCGTAATGTAATACTCCAGCCAATGGACCCAAAATTGACATGGGCCTGGTCTATTGGATTGGCCCAACCACCATCAGTGGGCTCAAAAAGGTCCTGCACGAATTTTAAAGCTGAAAGAAAATTGATGGAGAAGAAGAAGACCCATTTTGCTTGAAGATTTTGACATCGAGAAGGATTTTTGGTGCTCCCTCTTATCCTATTTATAGGATGCCCAACTTCTTCCTTTGATTCCATATTGGAAGTGCCAAGTTTCGATGGGAGTTCATCGGGATTGCTAAGTTTTTCACTCGATGGTTTCACCAGAATCGTGGCCCAAGCACTGTCAGAAAAACATGGTAAGGCCAGAGATCTTTGATTGATCCTCCTCTCCCTCGTCCTCAACCCTTGTAGCCTTGATTTTAGTCGGTTATTGTCGGATTTTTGGATGGGAATGAAAGCCCGTGTTCTCACTATTTTTCTATAGGATTTTTTTGATTTTTGCGGCAACAGTAGTCGCCACTGGCCGCCAGTCTAGGGATTCCTGGTTGCACCATTGCGGCCTTGAGCTCCCCTATTTCGGGAATAGAAGGGATGGAAATCCCTTGTTCGCCCCAAATCATAAAGAAGGAAAAAAAGGAAAATGAAAAAGAAAGGAAAAGAAAGAAAGAGAAGAAAGCTCTCACTCCTCTTTCTACTCTCACTCCTTTTTCTTCTTTCTCTTTCTCTCTCTAGTTTCTCTCTCCACCTCCTTTACTCTCTCTCTATAATTTTCTCTCTCTATATTGTTTCTCTCTTAGGATTTTCTAGATCTTCGAGAAGATTGTCTCAATGAGTTTGAATGATCCGAGTTTCTAGGCTAGATACTATTAGAATTGATCGTCCCTAATTTCTATTGAATATTTGTACTCTAGTTCAATCTTGATTTAATTTAATCACCTTGATCGGATCGATCGGGATGTCGGGCAGTGTGCTTGATCAGCCTTATTCCATCTTATTAATTTCTCTCCTTTGATAGTCTCTCTTTACTTGATTTATGAATCCTGTGAAGGGGCCTAGCCTTGTTGCTTTGAATCCGAGCTATCCCAATAGACAGATTTTGATCCATCATGTTGGTCGAACAGCATATCCGCATCATCCGAGTCTTTTTTGAGCATCGCAAGATCTAGTTTTTATTGGTTTTTTTCAAATTCTTATATTTTAAGTGATCCTAATTAAATGAAGTTATTTGATCGAATTGATCGCTAATTGCCAAATGGCATATTGACCTTCACTTTGATTTTTGTAGGATACAACTGATTTGATCATCCTTGACCTCTATTGAACCACCTATCTCCTAGCCAGATCTTGATCAAATGAAGTTATGATGACTGGATTGACCCAGACTATTTAATGCGACTATCTGTCGATCCTATCTTATTGTAATTATTTATACCCTTCTTAATTATTGGACTTGATTCTATATAGAATAGAGGTGTGATTGTCTCAACAAGAAAGTGTTCGGCGGTGGATTTTGCAAGACGATTTATTAATTGAAGACCTGGAAAGAAATTTATGAAATTATCTAAGTATTGGTGAGGTAAGTAATGTTTCATTTTTTTTAGGTTTGTTGATAAATTATAAAATATTTTGTAACATGATTTATGGAATTGATGCATGAATTTGATTAACGATATTTTGATATTGAATAAATATTTTATTTTGAAACATTATGATGATGTATGATTGAAAGTATTGATCTTGCTATGAATTGCAGTCGATTGACTTCGATATCACATGATTATATGTAGTTTATCGAATTGAAATATACAATGTGATTTATGAAAAAGAATCTTGATTTGAGGTGACTGGAACTCTTAGCCTGACTATATTAAGACCCTGCTAATGGGGGCTAACGCATTGGAATTTGATTTGATTTGACTTGATTGCCCTGAAGGATTCATGTTGCAAGCAAATATCTGGTCCCATAGGACCATGGTTTGTTGTACCATCCCATATCGTCTGATGTGGAACGTACTGTACCATATTGATATGTCGTACAGCTTATACCAACACTACTGTATTGTATTGAATTACATACTGAATTTTACTGGTATGGGGTCCGGTATTGAGACTGCGAACCTTGCATAGGACTTTGTTGCAAGATAATATGTTGCGGCCCGCAAGCAAATACGTCGTCTTGAAAGATTTTGCTGCAAGATATGCAGTAAACTACAAGCAAATACATGGTTATGAAGATCTTTGCCATAGATGATATGTGGCACACCACAAGCAAATACACAATCTAGGATGATTTTGTTGCAAAATGATACGTAGTGTATTATAAGCAGATACGTGGTTCTGAGTGATTTTGTTGTCAAATGATACACATCATACTGTAAGATGATACATGGTGTTATGATCTTACCATAGGAAAAATATGGTCATAGGCTCATAGCTCATGGTTGATGGGATGAACTTGATCGTTTTGAAAGGATTGGATTCGTGAAGGAAATTTGATTTTTCTTGAAAAAGATTAAATTTGGCATGAATGATGTTTTGATAATGCTACATACTAAAAATTGATTTTGAATTGAAGAATTCTATATGCCTATTTATTATAAATGATTATTTATTCTATTGTCTGATTTAATCTAGTTGAAGTGTTCATTGCTTACTGGGTTGTTTAGCTTATTATCTATATTTTACTGTTTTACAGATCTTGAAAACTAAGATGATGCAAGAATATATATGGGAGAGTGATTAGAAGTAGAACTCTGATACCTTTATTTTAGATTAAAAATTTTATTGAATTTGATGTAAGATCTTTTGAATATCGTTGAATTTATTGACGTTGGGTTTCGGTAGGTGAAGTGCATGCAGAAATTTTAAAATATTTTCGAAAACGGCAATGGAAGTATAGATTAAAACAACTTTTAATCTAGCATGCAAAGATCTAATCTAATCACATATAGATCTAGTTCATATGATGAATAACAAGATGAGAGCATACATCTGATTTCAAAAGGAATAAAATTAAAATAAATCGATGATTGGATCACCTACTTGAAGCGCTAGACTCCTTTTTCCGATTGGATTTGATGATGTCTATAGGTTCTGTCGAAGCTGCATACGTGTCCGGCCTCTATAGGTATCAACACAGGGTTGAAGCAGATTGAAGTGCCCGAGACCATCGAGATGCTAGCTCTTTGGCAGATCTCGCTCCTTCAGGTTCAGATCTGATCTCCTTCTTCGACTATTGCAGAAGAAGACTCGCGGATCAACACGCGAACACTTTTCGTGCTGAATCAGAGGATCCGAAAGATGACATGAGAACTCCTTTCTCTCTTTCTTCCTTTTTCTCTCTCGCTGATCTCTCTCTTTCCCTCTCTAGAGTGGCCGACCAAAAGGAGATGGGGCGTGTGGATCAGGGTGGAAATAAGAGGAAGTGGGGTGGCAACACAAGATGGATGGGTGATCTCCAATAATTCTCCCCGCCCATGACCCATGTCCTTTTATAATTGGTGGCCAAGTGGTTAGGATAGAGTTTGGATGATCTTGGACTCTTATCTGATAAGAGTTTAAGTTCAAAACAAACCTAATCCTATCTCGATCACAGAGAACATAGAGCTAATCAACAATGGATTAAGCTCATCAACAAGGGGGTGCCAATTTGAAGTTGCGCCCCCTCTCTTCCTCACCTTCATGTCGCACATGGGGTAGACGCCATACTGAATTGGCGCCCCCATTATGGCATAGAGGAAGGGAGAGAGTTCTAGTCCATTGGGGCTCTGTGGTTTTGGGTTCAATCTCGATCTAATTTGAATTCAATTCGAAACTGATTCGAGCCTAACCTGATCCAGACTAAATCCTAATCTAATTAGGATTCAATCTTGAAATCAAAAGCCCAATTAGACTCAAGTAGGTCAAGCCCAAACTAATTAAATCAGATTTAATTAATTAGAACTTGATTCCCAACTTGATCTCATCAAATTGGCTTGCAACATTTGCAAATAGGTCCTCCTAGCTAACAATTAGCTAATCCAGTACTTATAACTTTTACAAGTTTTGATCCAAATTATAAATCAAATTAATAATTTCCTCATTATCCAACCATTTGATCTGATCAAACCCTTTTTGTGTGTGATCCTATAGGTTCTGTTCTGTCTGATAGTGAGATATACCATGATTTTCATCATAGTATTATCGAAACTCTTTTCAATGAGTCAGAATACTTCCAACTCTAACCCATCGAGGATCATCGATCCAGAACGATCCTAGTGAGCTCTCACCATCCATTAGTGACATCTAGCAGCATGTGGTGGCAATCTAGCAAGATAGAATTAATAGAACCTTTAGGTGTAGTTATCGTATGATTCAGTTCCTTTATCATGAGTTCCGACAGGATGGAGGTTATGGAATCTCGTTAAATCTCATCATCCGTCATATGAAAGATTCGATTAACTCAAATCCAAATCATGATGCTCATGGAAATTCCTTTTCATTTATCACCTTACTGTAGCCACAGACTTAAGGACTTAGCTTCTCAAACCTCATAGGACTACTCATTTACTAAGGTCGATAGATTCCATTTAAGTGCGCACCCTACTCCTGCAATGAACCTACTGCAGCTAACGTCCACTACAAGGATCCATATGGCTAGGGACTATATTTATGTGTCGGCTCAAACTATAGCAATCTCACTGTGAGCAGTCGAGGCACCGCAGGTTAAGGAACCACTCACACCATTATAGCATCAAGAAGATCACTGACGAGTAAGTAGATATTCATGTGATCTCTTGTTTGGTCACGCTTAGTACCGATGCACTCTAATAACCACCCACACTCTCACTCAGTGTCCCCACACTATAAACTAGAAACTCATCTTTTCCGAAGGAAATGGTCTATGCACTGATCTAATTGGATCATTCACCGTCCCCATGATGATCCATCGATCGGGAGCAATTTAGGAATTAATTATACATGTTTTTAATTCTCAATACTTGAGAATACATATCTTTAAGTCATTAATTTCTAAGACGATTCTTGGACACATTAGACAAGAATGAAAAGAAAAATGCTCTTTATAAAAAATGTTTAAGTACAAAAGTATGTCCTAGAACTATTACAATGTGTCAGTCATATTGGCTTTTCAGGACATATATCTAACAATTGAGACGTTAAAGTTGGAATTTGGATTGTTAAATTTAGACTTGATTTATTGACTAATTACTCCGATGTTGCCTTATAATAGTATTATAAGATGCCTTTCATGCTTGTGGAGAGAGTTTCCTATGAGTGTATAGCGGGATCCACAATCCCTGGCTCGTGGTGTTGTGTTGGGGGCATGATAGGTAACCATCTGGAATGCGATTCTCAATTGATGAAACTCTTGTCTATTCACGAGGGCAGAACTCCTGTCTCTTATCCTTCTCACCTTCTTCTTCTCTTTCCATTCCGACCTTCATTCTGCTTCCACCTTCCTCTACTTTTCTGCATCTTCATGTCTTCTTGGACCTTCATCTCCATTTCATCATTATAACTATATGTAAGAACAATGATTGTCGAGGTGTGCCGAGAACATGTTAAGCGTGTAGTTGTGGATGATGCTTTGGAGGTTCATTGAGCTGGCACAGTCAAGGATGATTCCTGTTTGAAGGGTGTCGAGCTATTGCTAGGCTTATGTCAAATCTTGGTTCGATGGTCTTTGTCGAATGTATGAAATAGTATAACTGGCTAGAACAGCCATTCAACTAGATCCATGCTCTTCACCATATCCATGGCTATGGTAGAGATCAGTTCGGACTTCGGACTTTAGCTCTTTGAAGTTTGAAGAGCTGGTAGCATTTTGTGGAAAGGAGAATAGATGGTGACTGGGGAGAGCAGAGGGTCTGGGATATTGGAATAGAGCAGGATAATCTGACTGCTTGAAGCCCATCCTACTTGTTATAGCTTTTTAACTTAATCTATTGCTGGTCTATTGTGCCAAGTGTCGGACCTACAATGCGTAGATGGAAGTGACATACGTGTGCATGTAGTTCTAGCATTCTCCAACAATTATTTTTCCTATTGGCTAAATACGTTTATACATTTTCAGAATATCCTGACTGTATCTTTTGATCAGGTTGGAATGCATAAGAGGTTGTGTGAAGAAGAACGTACGCTTCATGCTTCTAGCCATATTTACACTGAATCTATGCCTGGTGAGTATATCATGTGGACCTTTCTCTTTTTTCCCCTTCTCAATTGCATTACTCATATATTACAACTGTCTCTTTAATATTTATGAATGTTAATTTCTTGTATTTTATCATCATTATTGTGTAAAATTACATTGTAGGTATTATAACTATGGTTTTGTTTGTAAAATATGACCATCTGTAGCTCTCATTCAGACTATAATATGATAGTGGAACATGAATTTCTTTTAATTTAGCTTATAGTTAAAAATGACATTTTGCAGAAGATGGCAGGAAGGATCTTATGCTTCTTTTTGAAGATTCTCAGGTAATATTTTGAAAGATATTTGTTGAACCTGGTCATGCTTGTCAAGATTAAATTTTTATCATGTTCTTCTCAATGTTACATTACTTTTTTTATTAACAGGAAGTTTCAAAGAAAGGATCCAAGAAAGTTGCTGAATGTGCTAGAAATCTTGAAGAGGATTTGGCTAAATTAAGGTGGCCTCTAATCATTGGATTTTGGTTTTTGTGTATTATTTGCTTAGTTGAGTCTACAAGTTTTTCAATCACAAAATGCGTAATGTTATTCTACATTCCTAGTCCTTGTGTGGTAAAGTTTTGACAGAAAGCCTGAAGCAGAAATCAAAACTGACCTGTTTTGAATTGACTAGGACAGATCCAAAACCTGGGTCAAGTTTGGAATTTTGATGCGGCGGGAAAAGGGAGAACGGGTGATTTGATTGCTGAGGTTATGCTTCAAAGTTCAACATGTAAATAGAATAAAACTGGACTGAAGAATCCTTTATTTGGTGAAAGAAATTCTTTCGAAAAGAATTTATTAATATCTCAAAGGCCGCTTTTACATTGTAGTATGCGCATATTTGTAGGACATGATGCCTTAACCCTAATGGAAACCTAGCTAAAATTTGATACTTATCCTTAATGGAAAATTTATTAGAAAATCTGCCAAAAACCTCTGGCTTCTTCAAATATTTGATCCTAGAATTATTAAAATATTTGCTTTCTGCGGTCTTTGACCGTGAATCTGCTGGCTCCTTTGATGCTTTACATGATCTAGTTGGTCATAGTACCTATTGGTTGCACCCTGTGCTGCATCAGGTCGTCTTCTAAGACTTGCTTATTTGGCCATATTTGTTGTATTTATGATCAGCTCATTTCCAGAGATTAGAATTGAAATTTTCAAAATTGTTTGAATTTCTGAGGCATTGCAGATTTGTGTATCATGTTTGAAAGAATCTTAAAAAATCTTAAAAATTTAGACCTGTCAATCCTAGATTAAGACTAGTAATAAATGAAACTTAAAATTTTATTGTAGACACTAGAGGTGGCGGTGGTTTATCAAAATTGTAAGAATTAATATATTTCCAAATTTCTTGATGGGGGAATAGTTCTAAATATGTTGATGGGGAATTTTTTTTGTTTCACAGCCATGTTTATATGAGTAGCACATGCAAATTCATATTGTCCCATTACTTTGTCAATATTCAACACAATTTGATTTTTAAAAATATTAAAAATGGATATAATATATTATTTTCATGGATTATTACTTTATTTTATGTCTTATATTTTAGTATAAGTAAGGTAATAAATAAGTATTTGTATGAAAACAAATATGTCAGAAATAAATGTGAATGTAATTGTAAGTACTAAAAACCTTCGTAATTTATTATATTTGATTCATTGTTACTTTCTTATATGTCTTATATATTAGTGTTGGTAATATAACAAATAGGTATTAGTTTGTAGCAGATATATTAAATAACCAACACATTTAATTTTTATAAAATTATATCAGAATGACTTCTTATTTTATATAAAATGTAATTTGATTAACACTGTAATATACTTTGATTTAATTTAGTGTGATAGAATATTAAAACAATAATTGATAATTTGATATAATAGAATTTCGAAGAAATTAATATTTTATATGATATTAAGTGTCTGATGATTACACCAAATTATTCAGCAAATTTGGTGGATCGACGCAAGTTGATTTTCTACTGTGGTGGATTGATGAATCATAAGCTAGCTCGATAGTTGCTTCAGCAGCTGCAATGCCAATGCATTCATGAAATGCCCCTTTTAGTTGCTGGCTTAAGGATAAAAATTTAGTATTGACGAAGCAAAATGATTTTGTCTATCAAGGAAACTAAGGGCCTGTTCTTTTGCAGGTAAAAGATTTGCCTGAGAATCCATACTTTCCTAGATAAATATTTTCCAGTCAATATTTAGATAGGAAAATAATTTATCTATGTTCCTTTACATATAGGAAAGTGGCTTCGGAATTTATTACCCATATTTTTTTACATTACTACTTTCTTGGATAAGTTGGTAAAATTTGTCCATATTTCTTATGATATTCCTTATGCTTTTTAGATATGACTAAGTTATTAAGCATTGAGTGATGGTGACATTGGAAATGAGGATGGGCATTTTAGGTACAGCATTAAATGCCTACTTTACTGACTGATGGGAAAACGATTTAGCCACTCCCTGGATGGGTAAAACTTTCTTCCATTTTATGGATAAATGTTGCTCATGGTAAAGTAACTTATTCATCTTGAAAAGTATGAGAATATGGATAAGTTGATCAATAGAAAAATTAACCAACTTTCCCATGGTATTTACCCACAAAAGAATGACCCCTAAAAGAACTATCTGTTCTGCTTAGACTTAAGCTGCATATTGTCTAGAAACACTTCTACCAATGGTCAAAGATATTATGTTTATATGTTCAACTGTTTACTATTTTCTATTCACCAATTTATATGAATTGGCTCAGACGTAATGTAGATGTACATTTTTTAAGCGGCTGCTTGCTGTTTAGTCAATTGTTTAGATATCTATATTTGTTTAAAAGCTAACAAGTCAAAGAGCACATTGCTTTGCTATTTTGACTATAATTATTTTATTTAATACCTCATAAGTTGAAATCATTATTTAGTTTTTGGCTATTTCCTTCTTTCATTGGAAAGCTCAATTGTTATGAAATTTATGCTATCTTCATAATAATTCTTTTTGGTTTTTAGTACAAGTCAGTGCTATGTAACTGTCTTTTGTATTGTGATAATTGATTGCATTGCATAAGTATTTATATGGCTGGCATGATTTGATCAACAAAAAATTTGTTAAGCATGACTTGAAAAACTTAAAAATCCCTTTTGAAGAAAAAAGTAATTAAAAATGGTTTTAGTGGTTGCCTTGTTGACCAAATGCGGTTCATGGTAGTGGCTCAGTGCGGTAGGCTCCTGCACTTAGAACCTTTCTACCATGGGATTTGTTTTGCTGGAAATATGCTGATTGATGCCTAGACGAAGAGAGGCACAGTCTTTGGCTGTGGAAGAAGAACATGTTTATTCTTTCTGTTCCAGCCATTTTTATGCGCTGTTGAATCAGTAAATGCTAATTTGTGTACTTCAATTCTCCATGTTGGTCTTTGTATTGGGCTTTTCTATTTTATGCCTGGTTTTAAATCATGTATTGCTTTAATTGCAATTTCCAATTAGGGAGGAACTTGCATCTGCACGTTCAGAGCGTGATAAGATGGCCCTGGAATCCAGTTTTGCTGGAGAAAGACTTGATGGCTTCATGAAAGAATTTGAACACCAGGTAGCTTTAAAAATTTTGAGATGAATTGCTTTAAAATTTAAAATCGGGGAGGAGCTTACATTGTTGGTTGTCCTATGGCATTTTTTTCGACTTTTCTCATTTTCATCTCATTTGCTTTTATTTTTGCACCATACTTGCAACGTAGGCTTTTCATTTTTCTGAAAGGCAGATATTTAATATTCATTGGTAACTAAGAGTAATTCCATTTCAAAAAATGCATTCTATTCATTCAAACTTGTTTTCACTTTTATGTCGGTTTGTGTATTATCTATATAATTTATTGCAGAGGGAGGAGGCAAATACAGTTTCAGCTAGAAATATGGAGTTGACACACTTGCTAGTTGATTATGAAAAGCGTATCCGAGAAAGTTCTGATTCTTCACAAGCCTGTGAAGAGAATTTGCGAAAGCTTTCTGTGGAGGTAGGGGTGTTTTCATTTTTCTATGTCAAAAAGCATGTGGCAATGAGGGTCATCATCATGCCATATATATCCATATCAACAGGTCTCTATTTTGAAGAATGAAAAAGAAATCCTACTAAATTCGGAGAAAAGAGCTTTGGATGAAGTTCATAGTTTGTCTGAGAGAGTGCATCGTCTTCAGGTGGTAGCAACATCATTTGATTGCTATCCCCATAACTATGTTTTGGTTTGGTCTCATAAAATTTCTTGCGATGCTTGTTTCTTTTGCATGCTTTCATGTGGTTCTCGTAGTCTGCATGATTATTTGTTGCACTTTTCTTGGTGGGTATTTATAGTTGTGCATTTTAATGCATTATAGCTTATGTATCTCTATGTAATTGTGCAAGTTTGTGGCTTGCGTGTGTTTTTGTACTTGGTTGTCAAGTCTGCCTTTTGGTCCAGTTGACTTCATGCAAGATTGTGATGGTGTTTTGCTTCTTTTTGACTACTACTTGTTGTTGTAGTCAAGCCTGGACACAATGCAAAGCACTGAGGTGGTGCGAGAGGTATATTTCTCATTATACATTTTCTTCTAGAACCTTTGACTTTGTGTATCAAAGGCCTGTATTTACCATGTGTCTGCATGGATAATGCAGAATGCAAGAGCTATGGAGAGGAGAAAACAGGAAGAGCATTTCAAACAAGTTGAAGTAAGGAGACCATTTTTGCATTCATGCTGCTGTTTCACCCCAAAATATCGATTCCATCCCTCTTGTTTAACATGTTGCTGTTTCACCCCTCTTCTTTCTTCTGTTTTTTGTATAGTTCCTTGAATCCATTTCCCTTGTTGACAGTTTCATACTTTCATTTTTTAGAATATTTAATTTAATGAGAATAGCAATTGCATGTGAGCATACAAATGGAGCATTATTTTAAAACTAACTAGCTTTCATGTTCTCAGACAGTTTGAGGACAGGTATTCTTTTTTCAACCTTGAGTGTCTTTTGTTCTGATTGTTGTTAAGCATCCCATCTTTTCTCCTAACTGAGTTTTAAAGTACCGGTAGCCATACCCGACCTGTACCTTACTGCTACTGTATGGCATGATAAAGAGACACTAATGCCTGCTGGTGCTGGTACAAGCAGAATTGAGATGTTGTACCATGCGAATGTATGATATGATACCGAGGGGCGCACCAATGCCATTACCTTGGTGCCCTTTGGTATGGCTTGAAATTATTATTACTTAGTATGTTTACACTTTTCTTCATCATTACTTGTGATCTTTTCTGAGGTTTGATCATGTGATGTCATTGTTGTATTTTTGCTTAGAAGTCTTTTTCGTGAAAAAAATTATATTGCATATATTGTTGTCCTTACATGTGCTATTTTTAAACCTCTTTTGTTCAGAGAGATTGCGCAGAAGCTAAGAAGGAACTTCAGGAAGAGCGATATAACGTTCGGATCCTAATGCTTGATAAGGAAATGTCAAAGGAGAATTCCATGAAACAGGTGGAAGAAATGAGAAAAGACTTAGCTGACGCTTGGCGAGCTGTTGTGTCAGCTGAATCAAGGGCGGCTGTGGCAGAGGTTTTTCTTGTGATTCTGAAATCACAAAAACACTTTAACGAATTCTTATGTCTTTTTGTAACTGATTTTGATGTTGGTGTTTAGGCCCGGTGCTCTGATCTGGAAGCCAAAATTCGCTGTACAGAGAAAAAGGTGACTGCTCTGCCATATGTTTTCTTTCATTGCTTTGATTTTGTTTACCCCCCTTTTTTTGATTTACATGTTGCTGACTATGCTTCAGCTTGATGCATCTGCTATTGTTTATTTATCTTGCACATCTCAGAATATCTTTCTTATAAATTGTCTGTTTTACTATGTATTTTATCATATTATTCAACTGATACCATCATCATTATGTTGCTTGTTCGATGCATGAGCATTGGAAAAATATTCTTGTAGTATGTTTATACATTGTCTTGTTCATTTTTTTGCATTTAGAGGACCATTTCATAGTTTAGTAAGATTAAGCCAAGTTTCTCTGGTAAATCTAGCGAGTTATTAATTAATAAAAAGTTTCATAGAACTCTGTGGAGATAATCTCAAAGAAAAAGTTAACTAGTGCAATCCATGTTGGATCTAAAACATACAGAGAAGAATGTAAGATTCTGTTGTATACAATTTTTAGGCAAAAGCTGTATAAGTGATATGCTGAAAAGAAGGAAAGAAACTAATTAAGGCAGTGTTTAGAGTTTAGACTTTCTACCTCAAATTGTAAATTTTTATTTTTCTTTTTTTTTTTTTGACAGATTGCATATTTAAGATTTGTTGTTTAATTAGCTGTTTTGTTCTAATTTCCGTATTATTTTCTACCAAAAAAAAAGATTTGTTGTTTTGTTGCGACAAATCATGACTTCCAATGAAACCCTGTGGGAGTTGTGAAATTCATGTGACCATCACCAATGCAATTTTATGAAGTGCAAAATTACCTGTTTTTTGATGCCCTGAAAGTTCAGACTCATGATTGGTATCCACTTTGCTTAGAATCTGAATCTGTTTATTAATTAATACATTCAGAATATTGTAGTGTTTTTTTTTTTTTTGGGGGCGGGGGGTGGGGGTGGGGAATGACCTGATAAGAAGTAGTCATCTTAATAGTATTGAAATTTAGATGGTCTCTGTATGAGATATCTCAATCCTTTTAAACTGAATATGTCAAAATATTGACAGAATTTGTTTTGGAAACATAGTCAAGTTATTCACTGGAAAACAAAAATTGTTCATGTTCTATGGTCAATTATGATGTTTATTTGTTGGATCAGTTTTGTCTAAGTGTCCCTCTATGTTGATTTTATCAGTAATTTGGTCAAGTGAACTGATTGAGCAGCAAAATATCTTTTATTATGCCTTCTGGTGCTGTTGGTTGTATATTGTTGGTATTCGAATCCTGAATAGTCGTCAACTTTTTTCATGATAAGTTGATTTGCATCAGTGTTTTTTTTTTTTTTTGAAGGCTGTCAAAATGATCAAAAAGCCATAATACCCTATATTGTGTTCGTGCGTAATCTTCTTATGTCATTAACTGGATTTGGAAGTGGTCACATGGTTAGATTAGACAATTCAAAATAAAACCCTTTCGATGAAATAGAAATATTCAACTGTAAGCTGTTTTTTTTTTTTTTTGACCTGTCAATGGGTTGAACAATGACATGTGCAACAGGAAAATCAGAGGCAAGACAGCTAAAAGCAACCATTGTTACCTGATTTTCTTTAGCCCTTTTGAGTAGTGCTGCATGAAGTGATAATACGGGAAGCATCTTAAAGGCAATCATTGAACCCTTTTTGGTTTACTTTTTTTCCATGTACTTGGCATGGAACCACATACTGCTGCTATTTTATTTATGCAACCATTTTTGATTTCCTTTTTATGCTTCACTTGTGGCTGAAGTAAGCTTCCAAATTCTATGAAATGACTGTCTTCTCTGCACCTTATTCTTTAGGTAGTTTGCCTATGGTGAAGACAGATTTTCTACATTTATTCAATTGTTCAACTACATGAGAGGAAATGCCATTTGTTGTTTTAACTTATGCATCCATTTCTATTTTCTGCTTGTAGGCATATTGCAAACAACATAAATAACATTTTTCTCGTTACATAACTTCATTCTTCATCTTTTTCCCTTTATTGTGGTTGTGAAGTGTTTGCCAACAACACAAGCTTAAGCTCTGTGTACATCTAGTTTCCATGTAACCATGCTAGATAGCTTGCTTTTTCAGGTTATGTTCTGTTGTCTTATTCTGCCATGATTAGTAATTTGAGACAATATTATAAAGGTTTGACATTAAGTTAAGAGATTGCTGTGGATCATTCTCTAAAATCGAGGGTCTAGATTTTCATTTGCATCCAACTATTATCTTGAGGTTTTAATGCTTTTGACTTGGTTGTTGTGGTTGTTTTATTTGATTGCTATTATTATTGTTGCTGTTGTTGTTGTTATTGTTATTATTATTATTATTATTATTATTATTATTATTTCTTCTTTTGCTACTCTTATGAGTGATTAAGCAGTGACAGAAATGAACATTCAATATTTTCTATGGATGAGATATGGATATCTTCCGTCTATTTAGTTTCCCTTGTTCTAATATCCAGTTATCTAGTCATGTCGGCATATTTGAGAATGTGTCATGCATGAACTGTTGCATCAACTATCAACTTGGCATTGATCAATTTTTTGGCACTAAAGTTTGCATTAGCAGGCCAGTCCAGGGTACGGGGCATGCTGCTTGGTGTCCACCTATGTGGACCTGTATTGACATGTGCTGGTTTGGTTACTCGTGTACGACACTAGGACAATGTTGTTGAGTGTTGGCTATAGAATGATCATGGATCATCCATTAATTAAAGGTTGGTTATATTTTACATCTAAAAGTTAGCCATACAAATTACCATATGAATTTCAAACCCTTTACATGTGCTTCTGCAACATTGTCACTCTTGTGGTATAACGACCATTTTTGATTGTTGTAGTTCTTAGTTGGTTTGCTCTTGATGGTCATCCTGTTCATGATAATCAGAGTGGCCTGATGGCCTTTAAACAATGGGGATTGGGGACCCTTGCACACATTGTACTTAAGCTCCTAAGAGGATTGCCTGAGAGTTATGTGATTTATCTTTGAAAGTATGATGATGGAGAGCAAAATGAGATAAGAGATGGAGAAAGTGGAGAGCAGAGGAAGAGGAGCTAAAGAAAATGCGAAGAAATACTTAATGTTGGACACCCGAGTTTGTGCTGCATGTAGGGAAACTAGGTGGATTGTGCAGCTGTGGTGAAGCCACAAGAAAGAGATGGGCTAGACTTAGGATGTTGTATTGTTATTGAAGTGAAAATACTTTCATATCAAGGATTCAGGTCCTAGCGGGATGTTTCGTGGGACACCGGGATGGAGTATCATCCTATGTGTTGGAATAGGACCATCCCGCCAGCATTCCGATCGAAACGTCTTGAGACATCCGCTGTCCCAAGTTTCGGGACGGAGCGGGACGGCGGCGCATCCCATTCTATAGGAAAATCGGGATAGCCCCATCCCATGGGATTTAAAACCTTTTTTCATATAGCAACCTTTTTTTTTTTTAAAAAAAAAAGAGAATGAAAATTTCTTGTCAAAATTAAAATGCTGTATGTTGAAGGGTGATTGCAGTTTGATGGCTTGCAAACTGGCAGCTAGTGTTATAATTATAGAACCGTGCA